>NC_056746.1:1465574788-1465779788 GCF_019279795.1 Protopterus annectens | reverse complement strand
AGCTACATGATAACTACTGAAGCCAGTCTCGAGATGTATGCATTAGGGTTTTATGTAAGTATCTGTGTTTCTTTTCTAATCTATTGCTACTGTAGATTTTTGCCATAGAGATTTATTACCCTATTCTACTGCTGTTTTTAAGAATGTATTGCATTGCACTGAGTAAGGGGAATATCTACTAACCTTTTCTTCCCCCTCTATTATTTATTTTGTTTTCCTTTTCTACTTTAGTAACTGCAGCTGAAAGCAGTCCTGTTTTTGAACTTATTTCCAGCACCCTCTAGCAATCACCATCAGCGCAAGAGACCCTACACTTGCCTCCTGCATTCCATTTTCCATGGGTCAAGCATTTAACACAGTACTATTTAATATAGTATTGGTTTGCTTCCCTTTTGTAACAATAATGTTAAGTGCTGTTCACTGCTATTTTCTAATTGACGCGCACAGAAGCCGAGACCTACAGTCCCCTAATTTCATTCTCCTCAGTAAATATATGGGTCCCATCTCCTGTTAGGGACTAGATAACTCTTCTTTTTCCCTTTATCATCTAGATAACACTATTTTCCTGACCCTAGTGGTTCCCGATAATTTCAAGCAGCTTTTCCTTCCCTAAAACTCGCACTTTAAATGTGCCTGTAATGTTGATGATATTTTGGCTCCTCTAGCCTAATGGCTCATTTTGTTTAAGCTTTCCTTCTCTAATTTTCTCAAGGCTTATAATGCAAAGCTGCTTGTCCCATTCTGTAATAATAATTATTAATGGGCTACTTAGAACATAGACTTTCTGCAACTAAAACATATAGACAATATAATACATTTTTTACTACACCTGGTACATATAGGGTAGACTTTCTGCTTAGACTCATTGGAGATAGTTTTTCTTTCTTCTTTGGCTTTAGACTCTCCTCTCAGCCCAACCCACTCCGTTTGCCCTTGATACCGCTTGGGCTCACTCTGCTCCCCTACCCTGTCCTCATTCCCACCCACCCCCTCTTTCATTGCATTTCTACTTATCTAGCCACTTCCCTTACTTGGCAATCATTCACAACCCCACCCCCTAACACCCATTGCCTCTTCTCACATAGTTCCACTTTATTTACCCTCCTTCTGTCTCTCTAATGCCCCATTCAATTTATCAAGTGCTTTTCCTCATCTCCTTTACCCTTCTCCTAACATTTCTAGGTCTAATAACAGCAATAACTCCTCTTCCTCCCCCACTGTCATACCCAAGTTACACTAGTACACCACATAAACCCTACTGTGACATTTACTCTAGCCTCTTTAACTCATCTCCCATTCACCATGCTAAACTACACTTCTTCCCCTCTAACTACACTTTGAACTTCTCACCATACTCCCACTCCCACTTTCTACAGTTACTTTTCACTAAAGTCTTTAATCTCATCCACCACTTCTTCCACTTTTTCTCCACTCTTACTTGCCCTGGTGACATTCATCCCAACCCAGGATCCCCTAATTCTCCCAAATGCTCAAATCATACCTTCCCCAAGTATTCTAAATCTCACCATATCACCACTCTCAATTTCCAGAGTATCTGCAGCAAGACCACTGAACTTCATGCTTGTCTTGCCCTAAACAAAACTGCCATTTTAGCTGCCACAGAAACATGGTTAAAGTCCACAATTCAGAACTCAGAATTTCTCCCCTCAAACTATAACATCATTAGGGCAGACAGACAAAAGAAACAAGGAGGTGGTGTAGCCCTTATCTATCCTGGTTCCCTCAATATCAGCCCATATAGTGGTCACATCCCTAAATTCCAAAACGCCAACATTCTAATCTCCTTTCTTGAAATTAACCAGTCAAAAAAACTTTGTATTACTGTGCTATACATCCCACCAGGTAACAACATTCCAACACTGGCAGATATTTTATCTTTGCTTTCCCACAACATAACACATGAAACTATTGTCCTTGGAGACATAAATATCGATTGGTCTTCTGTTTCCTCTAACCAGTCTTTGGCCAGTATAAACCTTTGCCACTTCAATCAACTTATCAATAATGCTACTAGGTACAATAGCAAAACCAATGTAGGATCCATCCTTGATTGGATTCTAGTTTCAAATCCATCCAAATTCACTTCTTCTGGCACTTTACCTAACTCGGTTAGTGATCACCTCCCCTCTTTCACTATCTGAGCATGCTCAGCCTTCCCAAAAAACATAATATTAAATTAGTGCAAAACATCTCTAATTTCAACCCTGGTACTTTCAACAGCACCCTAAATAGCATAAACTGGAGCATCCTTAAAACTTTCCCCTGGACAATGCAGTACACTACTTTAATAATTCTTTCCTAGAATTAATAGATAGACTAGCTCCTTCAAGATTTAAAAGAACTAAAACATGTAACGCTCCATGGATATCCAAAACTACCAAAGAACTCATGCATAATAGGGACAAAGCATGGAAAGGATGGCTTAAATCCAGGACTACATCCACACTTATGCAATATAAAATGCTCCATAACCAAACCAAAAAACTCAATGCTAAAGAAAAACAATACTACTTTTGGAACCAAAAAAATTATAGAAATAGTAACCCAAAATCCTTCTGGAGTTCCATTAACAACCTCTTGTCCCTAGGCACAAAACTCAATGCTTGCCCACACCCTAACAAACCCCCTGAACAAATGGCTAGTATCTTTAATTCATACTTTATCGACATCTTTGCCAATATAACCTCCGCCTTCTCCTGTCTTCTCCCTTACCGCACTATCACTTCCTGTCTATCTCATAGTCCACCTCAAAATATCCCAAACTTTCCTTGTTCTAGTCACCAGATCTCTCTACCCACTGAAACTCTCCACCCAAACAGCACCTACACAACTTCCCATTTACCTCTCAACCTCTGTCCCATCCCTATCAGCTATGTCAAAAAACTGCTTCTACAATTAAAGCCCTGCACAAATTCTGATGATAACATTTCTGCAAAATATTTTAAACTCACTGCAGACTCAGTGGCATATCCCATAAGCATTCTCATTAACAGATCTATCCAGGAATCTTATGTCCCTACTATATGGAAACAAGTCATAATATTACCTCTCATTAAGGTGGCCCCTCTTCCGACATCTCTAACTTGTGTCCCATTGCCATACTTTCCCCTATCTCCAAAATCCTAGAAAAATGCATTCAGAAACAATTTTTAGATTTCCTTCTACAACTTTCTCTCCCCCACACAGCATGAATTCTGCCCAGGACATAGCACCTCCACTGCTCTCATTTCTTTTTTAGATGCAGTCAATAAAGCCAGAGACACAGGAAATATTGTATCAGCCCTTTTTCTAGACCTGTCAAAAGCATTTGACACTATCTCCCACTCCATCCTCCCTTCCCAGCTCTCTAGTATAGGCCTATCTCCCCTTTCCCTTAACTGGTTCAGCAGCTACCTGTCTAACAGAACGCATGCTGTTAAATGGCAAAACTCCATCTGTCCCTTCATTCACAACCCTACAGGAGTGCCCTAAGGATCTATTCTTGGCCCTCTTCTCTTTAACATATTTATCAATAATCTGCAGCAAGTTATCTCACAGGGCTCTGTAAACCAGTATGCAGATGACTCCACTATAGTCTGCTCAGCTAACAATGGTAGCACTTTAAAACAAATTACCCAAGCTACCTTTTCCTCAGTAAAATTCTGGCTACACAAAAATCACCTCTCCCTCAATTCCCCACAAAAACAAACTTCTAATATTCAGTCCCAAAAGAAACTCACTCATCAACAAAGCTGACCTTGAAATTTTCTCCCACAACTCCACTCAAATCGAGCTAGTTACACATACTAAACTGCTAGGAGTAATTATCGATGCAAATCTTAAATTCGATCACCACATTCAAAATAATATCAGTAAGACCCACAAAAAACTAGGGCTGCTATATAGACATAACAAATTTCTCTCTATCTCTTCCAAACAAGCACTTACACAAGCCTACCTTCTACCTTCTCTAACTTATGGAGCCCCTTTATTAACCATTCTGCATTCTTCCTTAATGACCAAATTAGACACTTGCTGTAACAAAATTGCAAAATTCTCCACAAATAATCGCCACTCTACTCACCACTGTACTGCCTTAAAGCAACTGAAATAGCTTGAACTCCCCACTATCGTTTCCTTCTCCAGCTTTCCACTGCTCATAAACTGACCTATAAACCTTATGACTGTCCAGCTCTGAACTCCATATTCTCCCTGTATAATCCAGCCCATCCTCTTTGCTCTGAGCACCAATATCTGCTCCAAATACACAAGCCAAAACTCCCTGAAGGCCAATTACTATACTTGTGGACCATCTCTAAAATCCGGAACAACCTTCCAGCTCCAATTCGATTGCAATCTTCGCCACCTATCTTCAAAGCTGCCCTCCACAGCCACCTCTCCCCTTCGTGGATATGTAACTTCTCAACTCCTTCTTCAGCAGTTACCTAAATTCTAACCTACATATAAAACAGTACAACTCTGCACTCAAATTCACCTTCTTTCGCTACTGTAACTTGTATCCCTTAGTCTAGGTTTATGTGGATTTCTCCATGGTCACACTATTCTATGTAAATACTATGTAAATAGTAGATTAGGAAACTTTTATGTTCTTGTTTGATGCAACGTATTAGTTTATATGTATAGTGGAAGGTTGTACTTTTATGTTCTTGTTTGATGCAACGTATTAGTTTATATGTATAGTGGCAGGTTGTACTTTTGTGTCATTTGGTCACTTTATACTATGTAGTAACTTTTCTAACCAAATTCTAAAGTTATTGAAGCCTTTATGTACTGCTTTTTTGTGCAATTTATGAGTCTCTTTGTATATTGGCAAGTTCTACGTCTGTGTCACTGACACTTTTTGCTATGAACAATACTGTACTTTGTCATTCTACCTGTTACTGTGGAGCTTTTCTCTCTGAGCCTCCACTAAAAATGGGCTAGCAAGGCCCAGTGGACTTTCCCTGTAAACAAAAGTCAATAAATAAATATACCACTATATGATTACATCACAAAATAGGGAACAGTCAAAACAATGGACAAAAAAATGATTTTTGCAAAAAGTTGGAACCACAAAACAACAGCAAAACAAAACATGTTATTTTTTGCAGATGGGCAAGCTCCTGGCATCCCACACATGGAGGCTGCTCCCTGCCCCACTCTCCCTCCTAATTAAATATACCAACTCCAAGACTACACAACAGTGGGGAAAGGACAAATCCACAGTCCCTGCTGTTTCAAAATCTTGCACACACAGTAGCTGGCATTAAGAGAATACAGTTTCTTAAGCTGGAAAAGCAGCCAAAAAGGAACACTTGTTCAAATGAACTGCAACCTTATGTATATATCAATTTAACAGTCATTGATCTGCTGATCTACGTGGCAGGGAAAGTATGTCTGAGGAAATCAGGCTGTGGCATTACGCTTTCTTCCAGCTCTTCCCTGCATAGCTGCCTGCCCTATTGCTTGTTTCTGACAAGCCTTGATGTATCCCTTCACTGAACAGATGACTCAACTCTTTGCGAAGTCAGCATTAAGGTGTGATTCATGAGAGCTGGGAGCAACTACCAAAGGGGAAAAGCTAACAGAATTGTAGGAGCTATAATGTAGCAAAAGGTGGTCAGCATCTCTACATTTGTAGAAGCAGCTTCAGATGACAGTGATATGCTTTGTGTACAACCATGACAAAGACATTTTGTCACTGCCCTTAGGTAGTTTCAGGCTGTAAGACCTCCTGGTGTCCACTAGAGACCATTCATTTGGTGATCCCTTTCCCCATGTTCTCGCCCTGATAAGAGAGCTGGCCATCAGCCTACACTCCTGAACATGAGTCATCAGTAGCATAGATGATTGTCTTACCTCTGTCTCACTGGGCTTGCTATGTCCAGATATTTATGCAAATATGTAACCGTACTTAATGATGACACTGATATAAACTAGGTACCCCCATTTTAATTACCCCACCCATTCAATTGCTTCCTGCAGCTCACCTCTTGTTTTGAAGTAACTAATCAACACTAATTAATTGTATAACTTTCGTAAATCTCCCAATTAAAACTCAGTATCACGTTCTTGTCTTTTGGGGGGATTGTGCGTTTGCAGGAAAATGAACATTGCAGGAGGTAGAGTTTTCTGCTTTTTTTTTTTTTGCTCTATTCACATGCCCTTCAACTGACCCTCAAATACTTGACTCTGCTTCCATTTCTTTACCTTTGTTGTACCCAGTATAACCCCAAGGGTTGAGTGCACAGCAGTGATACACAAAGAAGGGGAAATGTCTTAGTAATGCACACTAGGTTATTTTTGAATGCCCTACATAGACAGATCTACAGATGTCACACTCTTCAGCACATGTAAAATCAGTTAATTTCAGCTTCCCTTCAGTGTTGAAATGTTGAAACCAATGTGCTGCAAATTATGTCACCATGCCCATCACCGATGATATGTCAGATCATAGTGAGAAACCTGCCTCTTATTGCTGGGGGGAGGTAACCTGCCAAAGAGAAACTCCTTTCCATCCCTCATGCCTGACTCCTCTAATGCCTGTTTAGATAGTTTTCACCTACAAAACTAAGAAATGCATCATACTTACAAAGAGTTAAGTAATCTTACCTGAAGAATGCCTGATACAAAAGAGGTGTTGAAGGAAATGAAGTGAAAGTTAAAAGGACTGAGAGCAAAGTAAGAGTATTATGTACTACAGAAGTATATAGGAGTACATGCGATGGTAAGCTGGCGAAAAGATGTATGCATTATAGAAACAGAAACAATCAATTAATTAAGAAGTGTAGTATACCTCAAAACCAAATATTTGATACTACCTTTCTACTTTTATTTATGTATTTATTTATTTATTTATTTATTTATTTATTTATTTATTTATTAGCATGCGTATGCTTAATAGGGACAGAAACAATCAGTTTAATTAAGAATTGTATTATGCTTCATAACCAAATATATAATACTACTCTTTTACTTTGTTTTATTAGCATTTCTTAACCTGGAAAGTGAAATTTGTGCTCAAAATAACCTATCCCATTTGGCTACAGATCAGCCTTACCCATCCAATTATCAATAATCATATATTACCCCTAATGAGAATAACTGGGATCATACTATAGATAATTTGAGGGGATCCGTGCATGAGATAAAGCGTTTAGAAGCTGCATCTGTCCATTAGTAGTATGGGCAAGTACTGGGATACATTTTCTGTTCCCCATCCATAAATCTAAGTTGAAAATGGACAGGAATAAACATTGTTTCATGTGGATGAGGAGTGTGCAAAATATATCTCTCCCTCCAAACCATTCTGTTGATGTTGCAGAAGATGTTTAGATTCCTAGAACAAGTATTTTTGATGCCATTTGGCTTGCTGATGTGCAGTAAATCCATCATTAATTGGACACTGGTTGTCTTGTCACAGGTTACCTCTTAGCAATCTGTTGTATACCAAGTATAGCAAAAGGGCTTTAAGTCAGTTCATGTAGGATATGCTCTTTAGGTCTTCTATCCTTTTAGTAATGTATCTCTGTCAGCATTCCTCTTGTTGCATGTGTCTGGACAGATACATGCCAAAGAGGCATTATATTCAATGAGTGGCCTAATATATGACAACCCTAGAATTAGATACAATCATGTTGTTTATAAGCTGTGCAACATTGAAAGACTTTTTCCAAAAATAGACATATGTCGGTCAAAAGCTAGTTCACTGTCCATATAAGTTTCCAAATCCTGAACAACTGGGTCAACTCTAAGGAGTATATTATCAATGTGGTAGTTATCTGAGGTGGGTGATTTCCCAATTGATACAATAATGCATTTTTTGGCATTTAGTTTCAGTCCATGATTTTGACATTGGTTATGTATTTCTGGTAAACCTTCCTGTAGGGTGACTAAGTCATTTGGGGATTCAATAACTGCTCCTCGCTTGCCGCCATCTGCAAACATAGTCAGCCAGAGCCCTTTTGTAGGATTGTTATGGTATTCTTATTGTTAATGGCATTGTTTTGTTTGGGTTCAGCAGAAGATTAGATTGTTTCAGAAAAGATATTATGGAGGAGTAGGACTATTGTGTAAGACTATGTGGTAATGGTATGCTTGAAACTGAGCAGATTAGAATGGAGTTGTCTGTTTACTGAACCAGGCAGTCTTGTCCTACTGCAATATGGAGGTTGTTTATAAAACAATATTGAAGAGAAGCTCTAGAATAGTTCTGTGGGCCACTAATGGTTATAGATAGGCAAAAAGAGTAACATGGTTGCATTTAACACATTATATTGTAGCTCAGAGATAGTTTGTAAACTAAGAGTAGAGATGGAGAGGCTGAGAGATAGTATTGTTTGTAGAAATGTAGTATAGGAGACTGTATTAAATGTTTTTGATAAATCGAAGAATGTGGAAGATACTAGTTTACATTTGTCCCTATGATGATTTATTGTGCTGTGGAAGGAGAGAAGATCTATTGTGGTACTATTTGAATGGCAAAAGCCCTGTTGTGTAGTAGAGAGAACAGGTTGTTATCTAGGAGATACTTTAGCAATTGGGAATGTATGCATCTTTCAAGGATTTTTGACAAGAGAGAAAGTTTATCTGTTGGCTGATATTTGATCACGTCCACCAATTTCCCTCCTTTACATCATGGGATGATATATGTTTTCCCATAGTTTAGGTACATGTACTGCAGAATCCTACACTAAGGCACTGTACGAGCACATCTACTCGTGCATGAATCGTGCCATCCCAAATAGAACCAAGATGCTCTTCTCCAAAAAAGGAAGACAATCTGGTGGTTCCCTGCTATAAACAAACTATATAACAGAAGGAAGAAACTGTTGCAGAAAAGAGGAAAATCCCAGGATGCAAAAAACTCCCTCACCAGCCTCAGTAAGAAGCTGAAATCCCTCATAAAATCCTCAAAAGGTAGTTACAAAAATAAAATTGCCAAAGATTCCAAAGACAACCACAAGGCATTCTATAGTTATGTCAAGAATCTAAATGGAAATACTCAGATCTGCTCTGAACTACAACAGAATGGCATTAAATATACTGAAACCAAGGATATTGCCAATATCCCGGCAGATTGATTTAGTGCCAACTTCACTCCCCTCTCACCCCCTAAAGGGCCCATCTCAATACCAAAAGATTGCCAAATTCCAATAATCACAGCCACACAGGTAGAAACAGCACTCTCCAAAGCTAAGAATACAGCATCCATGGGACCAGATGACATCCCAGGCTGTGTACTACATGAACTACAAAATGAACTGGCACCCCACCTCAGTGTCATGTTTAATCATAGCCTCACCTAAGGCTTCGTGCCCACTGAGTGGCACACAGCTACAGTTATCGCACTCCACAAGGGAGGATCCACCTTGGATCCCGGGAACTACCGTCCCATCAGTCTGACAATCCTGATCTGCAAGGGCATGGAACACATTATCATGGAACTTATAAACAAAGACATTGGCAACCTCCAGACACTGGACCCTACCCAGTCTGGATTTGTGAAGGACTGATCCTGTCTCCTGAATCTGACTGACTTCTTTGAATCGGTCTCCAGAGCTTTGGACGAGGGTAAGGAGGTCCACACAACCTATCTGGACCTCGCCAAGACCTTCGACACCATCCCCCACTCTGGAATCATAGATAAGCTTACTAAGCTGGGCATAAATCCCTATGTCACTCGATGGGTTGCCAACTGGCTTACTGACAGAACCCAGACTGTAAAAGTAGCCGACTCCAAATCCATCTCCAGACAAGTGACAAGTGGAGTACCTCAGGGTTCAGTCCTGGGACCACTCTTGTTTGGCATCTACTTCTCTGAAGTACAGGCCAACATTAAGGGACTCTGGCTAACAAGGTTTGCAGATGATTGCAAACTGGGAGCCATTATAGAATCCCCAAATGATGTGGATATTCTACAAAAGGGCCTTACAGAAACAGATGCCTGGTGCCAGAGCCATGGGCTCAAGCTTAATGCCAAGAAATGTATAGTCATCCCCTTTGGAAAAAAACATGTACCCATGAACTACCACATAGGTGGCAGGACACTAAACATCGAAAGTGTGATGAGAGACTTAGGGACACAAGTGGACAGTGGTCTCACTTTTGATAACCACATCTCCACAACAGTCAGGAAATCCTTCTATGTGGCACACCTCATCACTAAGGGCTTGTCATCCAGAAAAAAGGAGGTCATTGTCCCACTGTACTCATCCCTCATTAGACCCATTATAGAGTATAATGCCCCATTTGGTATGTACCTCACAAGACATCTGCAGCAGCTGGAAAGGCCACAGAAATACCTCACTAAAAAAATCACAGGCCTAAAGCAGATACCATATGCTGACCATCTAAAAAAACTCCAGCTATACTCTGTGGCATATCGTCTACTCAGAGGTGATCTCTGCTTAACATACAAGGCCATGTCAAACCCTGAGCTGTTGGACATGCTCCACTTAAAGAAATCCCAATCCCTCAGAGCCACACGCTCCATGGATGTAGACCTTATCATCACATTGAACAAAACATGCTGGAGGGATAGGTTCCTGACCCAGAGACTCCCCATACTCTGGAATAGACTGCCTACACATGTCAAGCAGAGCACCTCATTGGCCCTCTTCAAAAGGAACCTTGATGATTGGATGGGAGATAGGAAATTCACCCCGGGGATCATGTCAGTCACCCTGCTAGACAGGGGCCCAGAGAAGTAAATATTGTGGGAAAAAATTTCCAGGGAATTGTTATGGCTAGGCTTGCATAGGCCTTAGGGCCGATAGCCTAGTACCAACCTATGAACATATGAACCTATGATTCTAACATGGACCTATTTATTAGTATCAATATGCAATAGGCTGTGGCATCTGTGTCACATGTTAAGAATTCAGAAGGAAACTGGCCAGCTGCTAATGTTGTAGGTTTCAGCTGTGATACTAGTTTTCTTATTATTTTAGTTGGGGCATGTTATAGAGAAAAATTTGAGGAAATATTATGAATGAACTGAAGAGTATTTAATGGATTTTCTGTTAGATTCTTTAGTGCTGCAGGTTTCACCTCTATGAAGTGTTGAAAGAAGTTTTGTTGTGTTTCATTTGGTAGAAGATTTCCCATGTAGTTTTTCTAGGTTTCAAGAGTTTGCTTATGCGCACAGTACTGTGAACACACACACACACACACACACACACACACACACACACACACACACACACACACACACACACACACACACACACACACACACACACACACACACATGCAATTCTAAAATGCCTGCAATTAGTAGTAGTGTAAACTGTGACTAAAACCATATGGAATATGTGCCTTTATTATTTAATGTTTGTTAAGCATTTTTGTCCAGTTGTAATATAGGGACTTCATCAGAAAAAAAATCATTGGTATTGCCAGAGCAGTTTTAAATAACAAAGGACAAAATCAAATGAGTATCAAAGTCAGCTGATCTGACATATTACATTTAAAGTGCTAATTACATAAATAGTAAGACACGTTATTAAAAATCCTATTTTAAGTAAAAAAATAATTATAACATAGATGAATGACTTTTCAAACCACAAAAATAGAAACTTACTCATTTAAATCAGGTTACACAGAGGTATTTAGCCTTGACTGCCATATTAGTGCCTTATATTCTTAGTATCCTAGATATCCCTCTTATGTTTTGTTGTACTTTTTCAAATATAAAAACCACAAGACCTCTTTATATCCATACATTTTTACACATTTGCTAAAGTTTTTTATCATCATCCTTTCTGCAAATATCATAATCATGTTTATAAATTCTATTCTGGAAAATTTCTTTCAGTTTTAGCTTCACATGAAACACCCATAGCAAAATAAACCAGTCCTTTTGTAATGCAATTAAGGTGCTTGTTGCAAGAAATAATTTTTAGGATAATTAGCAACAGTAGTACTACTCTGTTCATTAGTACATTTACATTGCTTTCACTGACTTTCAATGGTCGCAATTAACCATCCCCTTTAAATGAAAACTTTTACTCATATCCCTACCTGCATTATTTTCTAGCATGTTCTTTATGTTAAGATTGGGGTTTATAAACAATGTGAAGTGAAACTCCAATGTCTTCTTACCATCACTTTTATTCAACTTGAATTTATACAATAAGATAAAACAATCACTCTATTAAATATTTGTTAATGATGTGCGAAAGCGTCTTTACTTATAATCACACCAGACACTAGAATAGGACTAAACTAATTAGTCCTACCCCTCAATACTCCCTATAACATCCAGTAACTCTATGGCATGACCTCTCTAAAAGAACACATAGGTTCGATCTGTGAGGATCTTTAGAAGCTTATCTATATATTCCCGTGAAGTCTTTAGGCAGAATATTTTAAGCACAAATAACCTAGATAGTTGCAGAACATTTACATGTTGCCTTTATCCATGAGGGACAAGAGTGCTAAACCAGGGCTGAATTTGCACTTATCTATCTGTTTGTCTGGAGTATATCTGAATAAAGTAACAGAAGTACTTTCCTTTATGTAGACTGAAAAGTAATTCCAAAAAAATGGAATTCTCTATGAAACATGTTCTATGTTGAAATAAGATTTAGATCTCTTGAGTGGGTGTTTCTGCCCTCGCTGGACTTGCAAATGTGCAGCAGGTCTGACAAGATAGGGGGACAAGAAGAGGGACAAGGCTTTGAGACAGACCACATAGTGATTTATGATATAGGGTATTAGTTTTCTGAATAAGACGGTGTTGTGGGCAATCAAGCTATATCAGATGTTTATACAGGTACATACTGAAGGGTGCATTATATTTTATAGTTGGCTTAATGAGTGCAGAATACAATGGAATGATCACATTCCTGGACCCGAATGTCATGCCCTTAGTATTAAGCTGTGCAAAATGAAAAGAACTTTCTTACAATAGTGGATACATGGTGATTGAAGGACAGTTTGCTACTGACATAGATTCCCAGGTCCCTGACTACAGGATCAGTTTTCAGGGTTGTCTTGTCATTGTGATAGCTACAAGTGAACTCTTGCTTGCTGAATAATGCTCTTATACATTTCTTGGTATTTTGTTTTAGTCCATGGTTTTGTCACCAGGTATAGATCACTTTCAGAAATAATTCTACAAATTCTTGCCACCTCTTCCTTAAAAACATTATTTTTCTATTGCATGAAATGAAAGTTTTCATAATTCAGATATGAAAAGGAGAAGGTGGACTTCCTGTAAATCGTTGACTTATATTGTTTTGTTGCAGTACCCTTAATGGTAGTGTCATGCAAAATACTTTATAGTATACACAAAATATTCATATGTAACCATAAGAAATTCTATTGTAGTTTCTATGTACTTAAGAAATGTATACAATGTTCTAATATCCCCGGACCATAAAATAAATATGCCATCCAAAAAATGTAAATAAAGTTTTAAATAAGGCTTATATGCTGAGTCAAACACAAAGCATTACTCACAATACCACAAGACTGTTTTTGTATATAGGAGAAGAAATTGCACCTGTTGTGGCACCTTTTAATGGGTCATAATATTTACGTTCACAACATAAAAAATATTACGTAAAAATGAATTCCATAAATTACTTTAATATGGTGATATCATAAGTAGATAATGTATCCCATCCTAACAGCATGAACCAGCTTGTGGAAAGGGCTATAACAAAATATAAATATTTTTCATCTATTGTAACAAGCAAACACTTTTCTTAATAAAAAATAACTTCTTAGGAAATGCAGTGGCCTTTCAAAATATTAGTAACCGTATTAAAAAAACTTTCACTCTTTTATCAACATAAATGGCAAAAGATAGTTTTTGATGTGTCCACAACAGTAATATAGTGACGGGGTGGATCATTCAAATATTTATGTACTTCAAGTATCATAAATATACCAGGAATTACTGTAGTCTTAATCATGAGAAAGTTGTACAATGCTGGTGTAACAATATGTTGTGGAATCAACACAAATAAATAGATATCAATATTTTTGTAATCAATATTACTTTATTTTCTAGAAACTGGACATAAAACTCCATATCATTCAAGACTGATTCCACAGGCTGTTGAGGAGAGATCTATGTCTGACATACAAGGCATTGTCAGACCCCAGCCTTATAAACCTCCTGCATATCTTCAAAACAAGCAGTACCAAAATTACCCATTCTAAACACTTATACCTTGCCTGTGATATAAATAGGACCTGTTGAAGACAGGTATGTATCTCACAGACTACCCATTCTCTAGAATAGGCTCCCCATCCATGTGAAGCAGAGTTCCTCCCTAACACAATTCAAGTCTAACTTGGACAATTGGATGGGGAATAGGAAATTCATCCCTGGTTTGGCATCTATGTCTCTAATGGACACAGGCAGCTGATAAATGGTTCTCCTAGGCCCCTTTCTGTAAATGTTTCATCTCCCAAGCCCTTGCTCACATTTATAAAAGACACCTTCCTAGTTGAGCATTTGTGGCCCCTAAAATCTGTTTCTGATAAATACCTTCTGTCTCAGTCTCCTTCCAGTTACATACCTTAGTTTCTACCCATTTCTCCCAGCATCCTGGGTCCCACACATTGGTGTCTTTTGATTCTGTGCTACTACCCGCATACCTCTTTCAATATAGCAGTTTTCAAAGACACCTATAGTGGTCTGGGATGTAATCTTGTTCAGAGGTATTGATACTTAGCACTGCTTCATGATAACTATTGAGGTCCAGGAGATCATCACCACCATATTTTGATGATAGACTTAGTTACATCCTTTACATTTTCATATGGGTTCCATTCCATAATAAAACAGATACCAGGATTTGGAACTTCTTTAGAAATCCCAGTTTATGGAACAAAAAAGCACTGGGTAGTCTATACATTTTAATTATTTGTACTTTAGTGAAAAAAATGGAATTTCCTTTTTTCAGACCTCAAGCTTATCCCTTAAATCTTTATAAAGTGGCTTAGTGTGGATTTCTGCTAGCATATAGTTACCCCTAAACATGAACATATTACTGCCATCTTTCTTTTAACTTCAATAGAGGAAAACTTTGTGTTTTATGGTAATTTAATTATAACCCTGTGATGCTTTCTAATTTTTTAATAGCTGCCGGTGTAATTGTAATATTATCTTCAAGGTGTGAAAACCACAAAACACAGTCATCTGTGAAGTCCCATAGTGTACAGATATGCCTAGATGCGAAATATGCACATTCAAATATTGTATACAGCATTGTTGGCTAAAACAAATAACAATGGAAAGATAGGACATCCTTACCACATACCGCTGGTCAGAGTTATTAGTTGAGACAATTGTCCATTAGTAGAAACTATTGCTTTGGGATTTATGTATACCAGTTGACAGTGTGGTATAAATTTTGGGGGGAAGTTAATTGCTTCCAACTGATGTCATACAAAAGATCATTTGATTAAGTCAAAAGCCTTTTGGAAATGTATTAATATTGCAGTCACATTTAAATTATTTAAAGCACATACCTTTTGCACATTCAGACATATTCTCACTAAGTCCAAACTAGCTGCTTTATATTTGATAAATCCTTGCTGATGCTGGGATAGCAGACTTAGTAATAAGTTAAAACCTCTGTTTGCTAATATTTTAGCACACATCCTTAGATCTATTTGCAACAATGGTATTGGTCTATGATTACCTGCTATAATATTTTCTTTATTTGGCTTTAAGAATATCAATACCTTTGTCTGTATTGGTGGCCCTTAGAAAGGACCCTTTCTTTTCACATTCTAAATACATTTTAACACTGGGGTACAACTTCCTTCTTATACTTATTGAAAATGTCTATTGTGAAGGACTCTAATCCTGGTGCTTTTCCCTGAGTGAATCATTTACCTGCTGTCATTATCTCAGCTTCTTCATTTCCCTCATTAAGTTTCCAGCACTTCTCATTGTCATTTTACATAGAAGTATTGGACCAACCATCTGTTCCCAGTCCTCCATCTTTACTACATCTAATCTAAACCATTCCCCACATTACAATTTGTGTGACTTAATACCCTTTGTCACTAAAAATTAATATATACCTTTTCAATTCCTCATCTATAATCCAAGCATTTTTTTCTTGCTTAATCTCTTTCAACATATTTTCTTTTATACCTTTCATTTTCATAGCCCTTCTCCAATAACATTAGTTAAGCTTCGGCCTCTCATTTCCTCGCCAGCCTTGTATTCTTCTTTTGCTTTGTCAATGCCATTGCCTACCCTAAGCCTCTTATATTCAACTTAGCAAAAAAAAAATACAGTTAATCCACATAAGGTGGAGTAGTCTCCTTGTATGTTTCAATTCTGTGCATCTCAATTTCTCTAGACTGTGCTGATTTCAGTATTGAGTCAAATCATCAAAATGCAGTTGGGGCCAAAATTTTACAACCTACCAATGTAAAACTAAATGCTGCATGGTCTGACAATATAGTCGGAAGGATATCAGCTTTACTAACATTCCAAAAATGCTCTTGAGAATAACCATAGGTCTATACAGCTGTCCATACCAACTGTGAGGGCCAAATGTGTGTAATTTGTTTTCCACAGGATTCATCATCCTCCATACATCCACTAACTCAACATCCTCTATAAGCACTTTAAGCATGGTCATATAAATTATTTTTTCCCTCATCCCCTGGCATCCTAAACACAGACAATTCCACAACCATGGTAAAGTCCCCCCCACCCCCACCCCACTGATAATGATTCTGATTATAATTTTCCTTGTTTTCATTTGGTGCTTTCGAGAAATCGCCAAATGGGGTTATATCATTTACCTTTAGGCAGCCATAAAAAAGCCCAGTCTTGAGCTTCTGATTCCCTCTCCTGACCAATACTAGTCCACCAATCTGCCTTATCTTTCACCTTCTTTAGCATACATTAAGCCAAATAGTTAGGTATAAGGGGAGTCACTCCTCTTTTAACTGACTCACAACAACTTTCATGCCCTATATATTCCATTGTCACTAAAATCCAGTTTTGTGTATGAGCTTCACTTTGGTTTCAGACCATCCTTGCTTTACTTCTATAAATATAATTGAAAATGATCTTTGTTTTGTAAGGTGTTGATATGACTTATACATTTAGAGATAATCCAATGATTGTCATATGTTTAACTATGTTATTACCGTTCTTAGTTCACCCATGTTTTTAATTTGGGAGCCCTTCAGCTGCTCCACACACGTCAATATTTTTTTTCTAAATCCCTTGGCAAATTCTTCTTTACAATGATCTTGGTGTATGTAGCCATGGTACTGTTCACCAACTGACCAGGCCAGCACCACCTGATTTGTGCCACTCCTCCTGAACCTGAACATTACAATCTGTAACCCAAAACTCAGATTAATACCCATCGTTCTAAATTACCTTGGAAAACCTGTACATATAGAAATAAATTCAATTCAGGACATAGCAATATAGCTATAATTGAACAATTCCATAGTATAAATTATCATCAAATCAAGTTAAGCATACGTAACTTTTAACATATTTTACATTCTTCCACGTGTATGTATATTAATGGAACTTATCAACACCTTTTCCTTGTTTACAGGTGTTACTCTTTAAACTATTTTGCCACATGAGGTAATGCCTTTTCACAAATTAATTACCATTTAAGGTCTGACCTATAGTTATCCAGTGTGATAACATTTCCATGAACATCAATCCATTATGTCACTATCATCTATAACGCCCTCAACTATTAGTACAGTAAAAAAATAGACATACATGCACACACTCACACACACACATACACACACACACACACACACACACACACACACACACACACACACACACACACACACACACACACACACACACACACACACATATGAGTTCACAGTGAAAAGTCTAGCTATTCACCTGTTCCTCCTCTTTGTACAAATTTACAATCCACTGCAACCATATTACAACCTTCATGTATTCAACAGTAACATTAAGTCATTAGATCCAACCAGAGCACTAAATCTAACATTAGTGGACTTACTCCAGGATGCTTCAATAGAGTCTGCCTCAGTAACCTCTATTTCTGGACCCTGAAAGTCATCCTCCACTTGGGGGTCCTCTGCATCTGAATTGTGTAGCACTGACAGTGGCATATAACTTGGTTGGAGTCCTCCACCCTGTCTATTGTACATCTTCCTGCTGTGTGTCTTTTGATTTGTATGCCTGGATATCCATATATGATACATTCTGCACGTTCACTTTTTTGAACTTCTACAACATTCAAGGGAAAGGATGTTATTGACCTGTCTCTCTCTTTTTTGAATACTGTTCTGAGCACTCCGTCAAATCCGCTGAATTTGCAATTATCTCTGAAAGCAGCTTTTTCTTAATATCTGATTTAGCAGCTAGTTTTCCACTTCATCTGTCATGGTAAGCATGTGAATGTTACCTTTTGCCAGATATAAGCATGCTGGGAATCTTGACTGCACTGTAAATCCTCTTTCTTTAAAAAATGTGAGGTAGGGGGCTAAAGCTTTTCTTTTCAAAAACAAAGCACTGCTGTAATCACATACTAGGCTCATTGAAATTCCTCCCATTTTCCATTCTCTTGTAACAGTATGGCTTTTTTTATTATACCATGATCCCCCCAAAACGTGCACGCTGATTGGCCAGCGTGCCCGTTGTAAATCGAGTTATACTAATGGAAAAAGGTCCGGTCGCCCGGACTTTTTCCATTAGTATAACTCGATTTTAAACACTGTCGCTATGTTAAATGGGTTTAACATAGAGAAACAGCTTTAAAATAAGCAACGGAGATGTCCGTTGCTTATTTTAAACTGTCTCGCTATGTTAAACCCATTTAACATAGCGGAGAAAGCAAGATCTCCGTTGCTTTTTATCGCTATGTTAAATGAGTTTAACATAGCGAGACAGTTTTAAAATAAGCAACGGAGATGTCCGTTGCTTATTTTAACTGTCTCGCTATGTTAAACTCATTTAACATAGCTACTAAAAAAGCAACGGAGATCTTGCTTTCTCCATTGCTTTTGCCCACAGCTCTGATGTACTGCGCAGGCGCGCAGTACATCAGAACTGCCGCGGATGCCAGACATCTGCGGAAGGGCAGTAAGCAGGCATTATACTATGCCATTATTTAAGAAAAGTAATAGTTTCTTTTCTTAAATAATGTCATGGTATAATAGCAATAACCCACTTCTGGGTGTGGGTAATGCTAAATTTACCCATGGTTGGCTTTGTTTGGTCCCTTGGGCTTCGCCCTCGGGACCAAACCACGCCAACCGTGGGTAAATTTAGCATTACCCACACCCAGGCGTGGGTTATTGCTATAATAGCACAGTTGAGACATTTGAATATCAACTGCCATGGATATCTGGCATTGGGCATTCTAGGAAATATTCTAAGAGCATGCTCTATTACAGGAGTAGTTTCCAAGCTCAGAGTATTACTCAGTTCTGCTACAGTGTAAGATCTGGGGTTATCTCCTGCCATGTAATCAGGAAGATCCCAAATTCTCACAGTATTATGCCTTGCCATATTTTCTATATCATCTAGTCTGGTATCAAGCTCATTTATAGTTTGCTGTAGTTACTGGGAGTTTGCTTCATACTTCTGCAGGTCAAACTATTTTTCTGAGATTTCCTTCATCTGGCAGTTATGAGAAACAACAATGATATAAGTGAGCCTCATCATTTACTGTAGTATTTTAATGTGGGTTATGTCCATTGCAGAGATCTGGAACAATTTTTATAAGGCTTCTAAAGTTTCTTTAAATTTCTTTATTTTCTCTGCAATGTGCTCAGTGGCAACTATTTTGTTTCACTTTATATTGCAAACTAATGAGACTGCAAGCAATAAACCACAAAGCTAAAATAAACAATGAAACAACTCCTTGAAAGACACAGAATCCCCTTTGGATACATTCCGCCATACAATTACAGTGCTTGTAATATTTTCCACTGGTTTTGGGTAACTTTATTTCAAAAATGAGGGTGAGAACAGAGGGAGGTCAGCAAATGCCTTCAGCTATGTCCACATGCCATGTACATCTACCTGCTTAGTTATACTGTTAAGAATTTGGAATGCTGTCATATTGTGCGGCACATGTTCTCAGGATATCATATGTCTTATATCTTCTTTGTGGGTTTAATACGCTCAGTCTTCTTTATACTTCAAAATGGTACTGTGTGTAAAAATGAATGCAGAAGCTCCCTTTGACAGCTTAACTGTGAATATCATGCATGCATCACTTCATTTTCAGCAGATGTACAAATAGTCAAGTCCTAAAATGTGTTGCAATGCTGCACGAGGAATTGCTTTTCATAATAACGGTGTATTTGTTCAGACAATAATAGCAGCAGTAACAATAATAACTAAGTAAATATAAAGAAATATAACAGAGATGCTCAAGAGGCATGTTGGAATTGGAAACTCTTAGGGAAAGTCAGAGTGACATGGGCATTTTTTTTTTCTTTTTGGTGGGAATAGCCCCCTCCCTTTTTTTAAGAATAGAAGGAAAGGTAAACATAGGGAAAGGGAAGGAGAAGGTCATTACAGCAGGTATACCCACAGAACAAATATCAACACATGACAGACATGGAAGAAAACAGTAAGGACGAATATGTTACACAGATGACACACTGCACAACATGGGCAACGGCATACCAACCGTGATGAAATGCAGAAAATCAAAACTACCTATGCACTATCACAGTACGATGTGTTGCAAACTGTGTGGCAGTCATATCTGGATACGTATGAGCAATGATAGTTGTGTGTTCCAGGGAAATAAAGTGAGATCACAGTTCACATTGGATAAATATATACATATCTAATTAGTCTATCAGCAGTACAGGTGTAAGTGAAGCAAACACATATCTAATTAGTTCATCAGCAGCATAGGTGTAAGGCAAGCAACATCATTGATGAGCAAATTCAGGTCTAAAATTGATAGATGACTCCACCAGAGGACAGGATCAAACCTATGACCATGCATGTGAAAGGCAAACAGTCAAGCACAGTGCCAAACAAAAGTACTACAGTAAAGCAACAAAGGCTGCTGCATACACAAGCAGGTGTACACAACCAAAACAACTGTGTAATGGAATGTGTGCATGTTACACACATATGCCATGTCAAAGGCAACACACAGATGGACAAGTGTATGTATGTATGTCAGTGCATAAATGGAGTAGACATGAAAGCAAGGTCAATACGCATACATGCACAGATGACATGTAACAATATGTCCAAAATTGCAACAGTACAGCATAATAAATATAGCAGGTTGTGCACATGAATGTGAAAAAACTATTCTGGGTAACAAACACAAGTATAAAAAGAACAAGGCTGTATTGCAAGCAGTAGTCAGCAACTTATGTGCATATATCCTGCATTGTAAAATGGCCACACATGCGCACATGTTTACTGTGTGAATACATGGCAATGGTCAGTAGTTTCAACAAAGGCAAATGCATCTGCAAATAATAACAGAGAAATAAGAAGGTTAAAGGGAGGTGGACAACCTGGGCCTACATCAGTGTAAAGCAGGAGAAGGTAAGTTGACACAATGCAAATGCATGTATACAGAGCACAGAGTGCTGTAGAATTTACACAGAAATACACTTAACCAAATGGAAAATGCATGTCAAATGTCCAGATTGATTGCTGATGTCCTGAGAACTGCACATGTATAAAACATGCATGCAAAGTAGTGTGCAATCATGTCACATCAACATGCATAGGTAAGCAGGCTAAACGTTACAAACACACTCACATATACTGTCATGCAAATGTCAAATAAAGAAACACAGGTGTATGTCAACCATCCTACTCATTATGGAGCAGAGGACACTCCTGAAAGCATCATTACTGCACATTAGCAGTAATATAATGAATGCTCACATGTCAAAGGTCCATTTGTGCGTCAGTATGTATCTGACTGTGCACACACATTTATTTAATGTGTACAACTATTTGTGTAAGGTATAAACTGATGTTAGTATGTGATGGATGTGGAAATGCTGCATAAAACAAACATGGCTGTTAAAGAATGTGTTAAATGTAACAGTGTGTACAGATTAATTCTACATTGATTTTTGATGCAATTAGTAAAGGAGGACTGCACATAGATGGAATATACCTGTATATGATCCCACATGGCATCAGTATTGCCAACCCATGACACAGCACTGCATTATGACAGTAGGACATCATAAAAACAATCATCCAAATGCACATATGGAATGATATGTCTGTCTGTTGCACATACCTGATATGGCAAAACACAAATCAAAGGCATATCACACTGTTAGTGATGGAGTATGGACAACATATGTTGTCTGTCAGTCGCCCCAGTAACACACATGTTTGCAAGCTACCTCTTGCAGCACTATCTGCAGGTTAACTGCCACAGTGCATGGAGAGTTGGATGTGTGTGGAAAGTGTAATGTGTTAATGTGTGTCATGCACACATTGAAACTGAAATAAATGTCACACGGCAAGAACACACAAGCATGACAGATACATGGTATGTGTGTGCAAGTGCACATATACAGTCCAATCAATCAAATGGTACTCACCATGTTGGTAACAGAAGACAAGTGGAGCAACCAGACAATACTTATGACTAGAAGGACCAGGCTAATGGGAGTGAAAATCTTGAATGACCTCACAAGCTATTGCCATGAAAGAATCCCACATAGCCTGTGTTTTATCCTCAAAGAAGGAACCCATCATATCCCTCATCTGTGGTCAGAACACATTGGTTATGACCTCCCAGATCTCCTCCTGACAATAACCTCAATTTCAGTCATGTTGATGTCTCTTCCATGGTGCAGGCATGATGGCTTGGGCAGGGGCAGATCCAGGTTCCTTGACATCATCATCATCATCACTGTTATCCTTGGTAGACTCTGATAGTGGCATGGCATGCACCCGTTGTCGTCTTTGGATTGGGGAATGTCCATGGGTCCCATAATCTGTAAAGATTAATTGACAAACACAACAGAAAATAAAATAAAAGCAAATGTCTGTCATGCAGAACAGTCCCATGAATATCACAGCACAACACAATATGTTTATGATGACAGTTTACACAGGGACTGAGACATGTCCATTATGGACATAGTTACCTATGGCCCTATATGTCCTATTCAGAAAAAGCATGTCAGTATTCTTTTCTGAACAATTCTATATGCTTAGACCCACCAACCCAGGTCATTGCCTTTGTGGGGATGTGTGGATGCTCAAATCAATAGACTGCACTGTCTGCATTAAGTGATTTATATGAGTAGCCACAACACGTCATTGTCAAAATGACAAGAAAGTGATATGACAATATTGTGTAAAATAAGCAAGCCATATGACAAGCATCTGAGACAGGCAGCATGGCAGCTGTCTGAACACACATGAATGCAATGAGTACAACAGTAAAAACAATGTGATGTTTGCTTAACAGAGCTGGTAACATATGAGAATCTAATATATCTGTTAATAACAGTATTGCATGTGTACAACTGCATGCATTATCTACCAAAAGTATTAGCAAAAAAAATTCAAAACAGTGAATATGATTTCTGATAATGAACTGTTGAAATCAAATGTGTATCTGCTCAAGTGTCAGTAAACCTAGACTGTAACTGCATTTCTACAAAAACAACCAAAGTTTTGAAGGTAAGTGGAATACGAGTGTTGAACTAAAGGGCATACCATACAGTTTGCACACTGTAGAGCAAACACTTACCCATTCACTCTATGAATAGGTAGGTTATCCACAACAGATCATTCACTAAAAAACACAACCATGCATACAAGTGTGCCAAACCATGCATCACAAGTAACAGTAAAAGCACTTAGACATGTATGCAAAACATTCACCTTAGAATGTGCCAGATACATCAACCCAACTATTTAAGTTGTGAAGTACATTGCTACATGAAAGTTCAACATTTTTAGATTTTAATTGCCGATGTAAGCCCAGCTACCATGTGATGATTTCACTTACCTTACTGATGTATGAAGGATATTCCTGCATTCTAATCAATATATATGTTAGTGTGAAAAATAGAGGCCTGTAAACAGGAGAGGATGCATTTCATTTCATGAAACAGGGAAATAATCAGCAAACGTCTCTCCCTCTGTTGGTCCTCAAGGCTGTGCATCTACTCAATGTACATAGTTCTGTTCCTTTTGAGATCCTCCTCACCTGACATCAGAATATAGAACATATGAATAATGCATTCTTCAAATAACACTTTTTAGACATTTATTTCCTGAAAAACTTTAGATAACCACACTATACAATTAATATGTTTGCATTCAGGTATTAATATTGCTGAACACAGATTGGAGAATGTGAGATTCAAACCTGCAATTGCAATTTATAGCCAAGTTCTAAACTTGAAAGCTACTTGCCAAGCTATCACATTTTGTAGGGGAAAAAAACAATTTTTAAATGTAGTGAAAAGACTTAATTTTATGATAGGACCTGGAAGGGGGATGATCTACTAAAAAGGATCTTGGATTTGCATTTCAAAGTATAAACCTGCGCTGGTGGAACAGGATTTCAGAGTATGAACTTGTGCTGGTCATGTAGCTAAACAGTTTGAAAATTGCATTTGTGTCAGCACTGTGTTCTGAAACATTAACAGTAATGGAGAGCATCCATTTCTCAGACAGTGAGATAGTGTCACATAGCATACAGCTTATGTGAAAAGAACTATACAGGCAGCTGTACATAATAAACGCAGTAGGGCATGTGTGAGGACCATAATATTCCTTGCCAAAGTAAACATTACTGGGAAAATACATACATCTTCCTAGTTAGCAGTATAGAAACACTCACGTGCCAATCCCTTATGTAGGCCCAAGGTGGATGGACCTGTGAATGTCAATGCAAACAGCATTACAAATGTTGTTTGGACTGCACTGTCTGCAGCTCAGATGTACCAATACATGTAATTATCCTTACGCTCATCATCCTCACCTGTGTGAAAGTGTGTAAACAGCTCGATTCTGCTGCTGTAAATGAAAAGCAGAAGTAGATGAATATGCATGCTACAGCAATATGCAATGATTCTCACAACACACATATACGTATTGGAAATAAATACATACATGTCCATCCTGGAACTCCAGCTTCAATCCCTCCACCAGGAATGTGTTGCTCCCCTCTTGCTACATGCATTGAGGTCAGAAATATTGTAATGTCATGGGGTCAGTGGTGGTCCATCACTGGTTTCATCCCTTAATCTCTCATAATGTATCAGTCTGTTGGTTGCATGAAGAATCATGTCCAAGTTGCATCATCTATAGGCCTTATGGGACTGGTTGTGGCCTTAATCATGTTGGTGAGGTCCATCCAAATTTCATGTCTCCAAACAGTATCATCTGAATGGCTTACGAGTCTCCTTTCATGTTGACAGAGAGCATCAATTATGATGTCATTTTCCTCGGAGAACTAGAACAGCTGGCTATCTGAAAGACATTTATATATGCACATGATGGTATTCATATTTGAGCCCCTTTATGCATTTCATTCTGTGAACAGCATATGTCAACATAAACAGTATGCATTCCAGTGCATTGAAAATGTCTGTATAACACTGTGTGTGTGATAAACATTAATGTAACATACTACAAGTAATAACAATGCATTCATACATAACATTGGTAAAATCAACATAACATGAAATATCTTTACAGTTTGTTTGTGAGATTAAAACCCCTGACAATACATATATATTTCATGGAGGTCCAAAGACAAAGCATTTTGCTACATGAATCTGCTTGCATGTCACATTCAAATACTACAACAAATAACAATCTCAGGAACTTACAGAACACATGTATAAACCTCAGGATCTGTAGCCAGACCACAAGCAGTATGGATATGTAGTATATTGAGAAAGTACTGATAACATGTTTGTAAAGAATCATCATTGGAGATATATCCACAATACTAATAGCACATATTTATAATAGTTTTGTTACAGGAGACATGAAATAAGAAATATCCTTAATATCAGCATCACATACCTATCAGGATAGTGCCAGAATCTGTAGCTTTCTGTAGTTACACCCCAGAGTGGAAGGAATTACCAGTAAGAATTGTGGATGATCTATAAATCATCCTTCGTACACTGTTAACATTTGGAATGGAAATCTGTCTATGCAATTACATATGGGACTTTAATAAATTATTTAAAAGAAGAAAACTAAACATGTAAAGGCAATGGAATAAAGCAAGGTCCAGGGGATCACAAAATTAAAACTTTTAATAACTAACACAAAATATACGACAGGTAAGTCTCTAAGACCCATTGTAACAGGCCACAATCGGAGCACTGAACCCTTTTCTTTATATGTGGAAAAACATTTTTATTCTGTTTTAGATAATAATATAAAGATTTTAAGGGACTCCAAACATTTTCTGAATGATTTATATGAATATTTTCAGTATGCAAATTTCAATGTTAGGTTTTTTGTAACTATGGATGTGCAATCTTTATTCACAATGATTCCCAATAATTTTGGCCTTGATTGTCTAAGAGAATATTTGACCAGACATAGTGAGTATAGTAATTCTTTGATTGATCTACTCTGCCTCTGCATGAAGATTGCTCTTGAGAACAATATCTTCATGTTTGATGGCAGTTACTATTTACAGAAAGATGGCGTAGCTATGGGCACTTCCAGTGCCAATAGCTATGCCAACATGGTAATGGCCAAATAGGAGGAGGACCATTTATGTGACCTGCTTTTGTTTCAATGCCTTGTTCCATTCTATAGGTGTTTTGTTGATGATCTATTTTTTGTGTGGATGGGTGACATCCCTGATTTATGTAAGTTTCATGATAGACTAAATAACTCTACACCATTTCTGAAGTTTTCTATCATATATTCTGACACCAGGATTGATTTTTTTTAGATCTCTTTGTTCAGAAATTAGATAGTGGTGGCATGATTACTGGGGTCTATATGAAATCTTGTTACAAGAATACTTTACTGCATAGACATAGTATGCATCCTACATACATTTTTAAAAATGTTGTCAAAGGACAAGGAATGAGGGCTTCTAGGCTAAATGTTTCTGAGGAAGGCTTTCATCACAAAGTTTCTGACCTGAGGAACAAGTTGATTACAAGAGGTTACAACCCCACCAAAGTTGATGGAATCTTGGATATAATTCCTACTGTTAGGAATGATGTAACAAAGCCTTATTTTTCTGAGTAGATTACATCTTGTCATGATAGACGGTCTGCCCTAGTTCGAAAAGAACCTGCACCAATTTCCATGTTCTTTACCAGAGATATAGCGGCTGTCACTGATGTGATAAGGAAACATTGGAGAATTTTAACTGCTGATCCAAAAATAGGAAGGATTATAGGAGAAACTTCCTCCTTTACATTTAAGAATAAAAATGTTTGAGGAGGTTACTCTTTTATCCTCAGACTGACCCATGTCAGATGTACAGGGAAGGGAATGTAACACAACCATGTGAGAAATGTAACTACTGCCATTATACTGATAATAGTGGTGTGTTTACACATCCTGATACTGGACAGAGATTCATCTTCAAGGTTGAGGCAGACTGTAGAACATCGCATGTTGTCTGTGTTATTGCCAACAATGTGAAGTTTTTTATGTAGGCAAAATGGATAGAATGTTTAAGGACAGAATAAGAGAACATCTGTATAATATACACTGGCTCTGCTAATAGTGCTTTATCTAAACATGTTAAAGAAACTAGTGAACACCATAAGTTTAAGTTTTTGGTAATTGACTTAGTGAAGCCCAGTTTGCAGGAGGGTGGCATAAGGAATGTCACTGAAACTTTAGAGATTAGATGGATAATTCACTTGAGGGCAGATCAGGGTAGAAGTTTAAATGAGAAGGTTCCATTTAAACCCATTTTAAAAGGATGTGGCTTGAGGAATTGCCCCCCCCCCTTGTTTTTTTCCTTTTTCCTTCTTTTCTTTATTTCTTTGTCTTTATTCATTCATTCATTTATTTATATATATATATATATATATATATATATATATATATATATATATATATATATATAGGTTTGTATTGTTTTTATCGTATGTTACTGAATGTAATGTTGATCATGATTTATTATGTTTAATTTGTTTTTATTGAACTGCCTTTTATCTGCATTCTGATAGGTTAATATGAGTTAATTCACTATATAAATTGATTGCACTTGTCAGTTTGATTTTATGGTCTCTAGAAGCAGTTGTGAAAGTGCTTACCTGTCATACATTTTGTTTGTGTTACTTCTTCTTCTTCTTTCGGCTGCTCCCGTTAGGGGTCGCCACAGCAGATCAACTGTTTCCATTTCTCCTGTCCTCTGCATCTTGCTCTGTCACACCAACCACCTGCATGTCCTCTCTCACAACATCCATAAACCTTATCTTAGGCCTTCCTCTTTTCCTGTTACCTGGCAGCTTCATCCTTAGCATCTTTTTTCCAATATACTCTGCATCCTTCCTCAGCACATGTCCAAACCAATGTAATCTTGCCTCTCTGGCTTTGTCTCCAAACCTTCGAAGCTGGGCTGACCCTCTAATATACTTATTCCTAATCCTGTCCATCCTCATGACACCCAGTGCAAATCCTAACATCTTCAACTCTGCCACATCAAGCTCTGACTCCTGCCTTTTTGTCAATACCACTGTCTCCAACCCATATAACATAGCTGGTCTCACTACCCTCTTGTAGACCTTTCCTTTCACTCTTACTGATACTCGTCTGTCACAAATTACTCCTGACACTTTTCTCCATCCACTCCATCCTGCCTGTACTGTCTTCTTCACCTCTCTTCCACACTCACCATTACTCTGAACTGTTGATCCCAAGTACTTAAACTCATTCACCTTCGCCACCTCTACTCCCTGCATCCTCACCATTCCTCTATCCTTCCTCTCATTCACACACATATATTCTGTCTTAGTCCTGCTGACCTTCATTCATCTTCTCTCTAGAGCATATCTCCATCTCTCCAGGGTCTCCTCCACCTGTTCCCTACTCTCACTACAGAACACAATGTCATCTGCAAACATCATAGTCCACAGGGACTCCTGTCTGATCACGTCTGTCAACCTGTCCATCACCATTGCAAATAAGAAAGGGCTCAGAGCTGATCCTTGATGTAATCCCACCTCCACCTTAAACGCATCCGTCATTCCCACCGCAGACCTCACCGCTGTCACACTACCCTCGTACATATCTTGTACCACTCTTACATACTTCTCTAACACTCCCGACTTCCTCATTCAATACCACAACTCCTCTCTAGGCACCCTGTCATATGCTTTCTCTAAATCCACAAAGACACAATGCAACTCCTTCTGACTTTCTCTGTACTTCTCCATCAACAATCTCAGAGCAAACATCACATCTATAGTGCTCTTTCCTGGCATGAAACCATACTGCTGATCACTAGTCATCACCTCCCTTCTTAACCTAGCTTCCACTACTCTTTCCCATAACTTCATGCTGTGACTGATCAATTTAATCCCTCTGTAGTTACTACAGCTCTGCACATCACCCTTATTCTTAAAAATCGGTACCAAAACACTTTTTCTCCATTCCTCAGGCATCCTCTCACTTTCCAAGATTTCATTAAACAATCTAGTTAAAAACTCCACTGCCATTTCACCTAAACACCTCCATGCTTCCACATGTGTGTCATCTGGACCAACAGCCTTTCCGTTCTTCATCCTCTTCATAGCTATCCTTACTTCCTCCTTGATAATCCACTGCACTTCATGATTCACTATCCCTACATCATCCAACCTTCTCTCCCTCTCATTCTCTTCATTCATCAACCCCTCAAAGTACTCTTTCCATCTGCTCAACACACTATCCTTGCTTGTGAGTATGCTTCCCTCATTATCCTTTATCACCCTTACCTGCTGCACATCTTTACTAGCTCGGTCCCTCTGTCTAGCCAATCGGTACAGGTCCTTTTCTCCCTCCTTAGTGTCCAACCTTTCATACAACTCTTCATATGCCTTATCCTTAGCCTTCGCCACCTCTCTCTTTGCCATGCACCTCATCTCCTTATACTCTTGTCTACTTTCTTCATCTCTTTGACAGTCCCACTTCTTCTTCGCCAACCTCTTTCTCTGTATACTCTCCTGTACTTGTTCATCCCACCACCAGGTCTCCTTGTCCTCCTTCCTCTTTCCAGATGTCACACCTAGCACCCTTCTAGCCATCTCTCTTACTAGCTTTGCTGTAGTTACCCAGCTATTAGGTAATTCTTCACTGTCACCCAGTGCCTGTCTTAACTCTTCCCTGAACATCACCTCACAATTACCCTTTTTCAATTTCCACCATTTGATCCTTGGTGCTGCCATCACACTCATCCTCCACTTCTTGATCTCCAGTGTCATACTACAAACCACCATCCTATGCTGCCTAACTACACTTTCCCCTGCCACCACTTTACAGTCTCCAATCTCCATGTGAGCTGGGTTTAGACTGTCGTGAGACAGGTTAGTTTTACCCTACTGATGATGTGTTGTTGCGATAGTAATCCTGCTCAGTATGAGAGGAACCGCAGGTTCAGACATTTGGTGTATGTGCTTGGCTGAGGAGCCAATGGTGCGAGTGTTACTTATTAAAAGTTTTAATTTTATGATCCCCCGGACCTTGCTTTATTCCATTGCCTTTACATGTTTAGTTTTGTAGTTTTTTCTGAACAAAGAAATATTTATCCTGGTTGGCGTTCTTCCTTTTTGGAAATTATTTAGAAGAACAACACCAGTATGCATAAAGTTTAAGATGACATCACTCCAGTAACTTTTGACAACTTCTGTTAAAATTATCATTTTGAGTAAGTATAAATATAAACATGCACTTTTGAAATGAGTAGCTTTTACAGATTTACTAAACACCACAACAGTAATTCTAGCAATTGCCAATGTACCTATGACTCCAAATCACAGAATCAATGTGCACCTTGTGTGCACTCAACTTTAAATACTATTTGTGCCATACATAATTAATGATTTTAATTAAAATTCAAGCTTTTTGAATCCCATTCATGCACATCTGTGTAAATTGTCATTATGCACTAAAACACACCTGCGTACTGAGTAAACACCTGATAGGTATCGATAAATGATACCATGTGTGGCACGTGCCTGTTATCTTCCAGTGATCTTATAACATGACATCACCCCCCACTTTCAAATATTGATTTTGATACATTCCTGATCAGACCACTGCTAAGTGTGAACTGAGTGGTACCTCAGTGAGCATTTCTGTGTTTTTGTATGTTTCAGATTTCTTTGACTTGAGGATCATGATGGCTACTTCAAGAAGGTTGAGATGATTCCATTCATCCACCTGGAATGATGAGGAGTTGATTCAAATGTTGACCATGTATGCTAAATTGGAGCAGAGGATGAGAACCAGACCCAGGAAATCCTTTATGATCGATGTGTGGAACTGGATCACAAGGGACATCAACTAAGAATGAGGATCTACCACATTAGAGTACAGGTTTGTCGTCACTGTGATGATCTGCATCAGAGGTTAGTGGAGGATCTTTGAAGGAGGGTCACCAAGGTTCGGAGGTAGCCTGTAGATCCCTACAGTAAGTGCCAGTATTCTATGTATATCTGAGCATTGCTATAGATTTCACAGATATTTCTCTGTACCATATATATATATATATATATATATACACATATATATATATATATATATATATATATATATATATATATATATATATATATATATATATATATATATATATATATATATATATATATATATATATATATATATATATATATATATATATGTGTATATCAGATATATGTTTTTGTACCCATGCATTAGCTGTTGTGATAATTACCTTGTAAGGATAATTAAGAGGACTCTTGGTAAATACTGACCTCTTAACTATGGGTTTGATACCTATGGTGTTAATTTATTTAATAAAATGTACAATATCCATAAGTATGTCCTTTGTAGATGTACATGTTTCCTTTGTAGATGCACATATGTTTTGCAACATTTAACTACATAATTTCACATAGCATCTGTTCATGTGTATCATAGATGCCAATAGTGCCTAGGCCACGGATGACTGCGCATTCCATGGTTTTCCATTATAGTCCGACTGTATCACCTCTTGGACTGTTACAAGTTGGAATACAAACATGTACATAACTTCCTTACATCATTCATCCTAAATAATTACACAGACATGTTTATTTAATTTCAAAAGTAATGCCCATTCCATTGTTTACACATATGTTTTAGTTATGTGTTGATAGCTGTTATTCTTTACTATGAAAGGTCCATAAATAGTATGCATGTTCTGCATTTATCCATTTACCACAGGATTTCTAATAAACACCTGAAGAGCCTGTTGTCTAGAATGAAACACTTGCTGAATGTTAGCTTGGCCTGTAAAGCAACTGGTCAGCATGTCTAAATGTTGGTGTGATGCGGGCTCCAAACCACTTTGGGTAAATGCATATCTGAACCTGTTATCTTGGTTAACCTCACTCATAGCATTTTTTGGAAGAACCATATTGCAGCTCACTGATAGAGTCTTCAAATTTCTACAAATATGGATATAGTCTATAATGTTCTGACAACATCTACTTTCTAATAACATGGTTTTTAGAGCAGCACCTGCAATGTGTTGACTGTTAGCTTGAGCTGAAAAGCAACTGGCTATCATGTATAACATTTGTTGCATTAATGCATTGTGGATTCAAAACCACATAGGGGAAATATGTATGTGTAGCTGTTACCATCATTAACTCCACCCATAGCATTTTTTAGAAGAACCATAATGCAATGGGTGGCACAGTGGTGTAGCGGTTAATGCTGTCTCCTCACAGGAAGAGGTCCTCTGGTTCAGTTCTCAAGTGGGGTGCCTTCTGTGTAGAGTCTGCATGTCTTCCCTGTATTCTTGTGGGTTTCCTATGGGTACTCCACTTTCCTCTTATATTCCAAAGACATGCATTCCAAAGTGTTTCACCCTGGGCCTCCACTAAAAATAGGCTCTTTCCTGGTCAACAAAAAATAAATCGATACTTTATATTAAGGTTTATGTTGTGCATGATAATGACTCACTGATACAGTCTTCAAATTTCTATGAACGTGGCCATGATCCCTAACACTCTGATAACATCAGATCCTAAACAGTATTTGGGAAGCACTACCTGCATGTTTAAGAATAACATGCACTGACTTTTAGCTTAGCTTGTAAGGAAACAGGTCAGCATATATGCCATCTTGTTGTGCTGTGTGTTCAAATCTGGAAAGAGGATGCATATATCTAAAACTGTTACTTGTTTTTATACCTCTCAACTATCCACATTTTCATAGAATATCCAGATTTTTGTCCCACATTTTTTCCTGTTTCTCATAAAATTGTATTTTTCTGGTAAAACACTATCAAATCATTGAGGACTAAATTCAGAAATTAATGGCAAACATTTCAGACTTAACATCCTTCAGAAAATTCATGTTAATACAAAACCTGTTAGTCTATCAACTTTCTAAGGGCAGGATTCATGAAACCTCCGTGTAAGAGTTAACATGTCTTACATGGAGGTTGCAGTTAAACGGTATGACATCAGCATGTCATGCATATGCATGAGGCATGCTAAAATACACCCTAGGCTAACACGGTGCATGTAGGAAAGTAGGGGGTGTGTCTGAATGGCGAGTTCTGCAAAGGGACACATCCCCAGAAGAGTCAGAGTCCTGAAAGTAACCTCCCACGAGCGAGTCCGTGGAAATGTCAAGAAACACAACACCACACATGCCCCCACAGACTATAAACCCAACTGCAATGTAATGTGTAAAAATAACAGTTTAATTTTTTTTTTTATAATTTCAAAAATGTTTGCCCGTAGTTGCGTTCGGTTGCGCGGATATGCCCTCCGCTCAGCCACAGTAAGCAGTTATTGAAAAGCATATAATATCTAAATATGCAAATTAAGCCAAGTAGCAATAATGTAGTGGGAGAGACGTTGGCCAAAGAGGAGGTAGTCACGGTTCGAGCCCCCACATCATTTTCTATATTTAGTTAAATAAGCATGAAACAATCCCATGACATATATGTATATATATAATATATATATATATATATATATATATATATATATATATATATATATATAAAACTATAATTTAAGTAAAATGTAATGAAATGGGCCATGTATTTTTGAAGAAATCCGAGACAATAAACTAAAAAAAAAATGTCATAAGTGCCCATAGCTGAGCAGCGCTCTCACAAGTTGAGTATGACTGCTAGCAGGTGAGCAGCGGTTTAACAGGTGTAATATGAGTGCCCGGAGTTGAGAAGCACTTTAACACACTTAAAATGTGTGCCTGTAGCTGAGCAACACTTCACACAGTGTAATATGTTTGCTCATAGCCAAATAACGCGGTACCCAGCATAAGCCGTTTGCACGGAGCTGTTCAGTGCGCCAACCGGCTTACCAACAGGCAACGTTGAGCAAGCTGTATCAAAACCGCCTGTACACAGACACACCTCCTAGCCTGTCTAGACAGTCGTAAAATAAAAAGCAATGGCTCGGCTCGAACCCAGGATACTGTGCACCATAGTCAAAGTAATAAACCACTAAGCCATTACAGTTGTACTGAGAAATGCAGTATTAGCATATATATAGGAATGAATGAAAATAGAAGCATGACAAAGCAGGTTTTTATAAGCTGATATATGTCCAAAATGGCCAATCACAGATAAGTGCGGGAAAACAGGCATATATAAGCCCCATAGGTGGGAATACACAGCATGACTGATTGTGGAACCCATTTGCAGTCAGGATGGCAGGTGTAGGAGAGGGCAGTCACTTCCGAGCACAGAGGTGGGGTGTTGAGGAGTCCAAATATATGGTTTAGCTCCTAGTCCATGATCATGAGGCTCAACTCATGCAGGGCCAGGTTCCCTGGGGTGCATACAAGGCAGAGGCGTGGAACCGGTTGGCACATGATCTCACCAGTGCTACAGGCATACCAAGGACTGGTGAACAGGTCCGTCACCACCATGCGGACCTGAAGAGATGTAAGCAGGACCAACTGAACCATTGGATCCAGGAGGCCCGGCAAATGCACAACGCCCCACTACTGAGTAAGTATCCATGTAATTATGTATGTAAGAAATTTATCTTAGCCAATATTATGGAGATGTATGTTCCAATATTACTTCATTTATATCACAGCTGCAGGTGTCCGTTCTATGAATCGTCAAGCCTATGCTGATAGGCTGGTGCGGTTGCACCACCAGACAGGTTAATAATTATTTTGATGGAATTGCTATAGAATATAAGTGAGACAGCTTGTAAAAGAGTTCAGTGTAGTTACATATTAATAAAGTTCAAATAAGCCTAGAAGAAAGATTCTGCTAGTACTGTATGATTAGATAAGTGATGCAGCCTGTAATCCAGAAATAAACATTAAATAAGTGTCAAATAGAGATTTTCCACCTGTATTGTAATATCAGATAACTGCTTCAGCCTGAAAATGACTGGTGAACAATCTACACAGGATAGACATGTGTCAAATACATCCCCTTTTAAAATCTGCCATATGAAATAATTGAGTCTGTTGGAAAGGATTGTTGTAACAAGTAAGAAATGTTAATAATGCCTAGAATTCAGTACCATCGTGAATTGTAAAAATAAAACAAGTGAGAGTGTGAGAAAGAGGTATGAATCGACCAAGAAAGCTGTAATAAGTCTGGAATAAAGTTATACTGCAGTCAGTACATTATGAAATGAATGAGACAGCCACAACCAAAGAGTGAAATGGGTTTAAGAAAGTACTGAACCTGGAATGTGTCTGTCCCACAATTTGGATATGTTGCTGTACCCTTGCAATATGGAGATAGTATGGTTGTATGAAATACTGAACATCTACAGTTGTCCAGAGCCATATAAATCAAATGTAGCAGGATGCTGTACCTGAACACAGCCAGATATGAACATGTATGAATAAAAATGGAATGTATATTAATGTAGCAGTAACATTCCCACCACCAACATTCCTAAGGTTACATATAGGAAACTGTACTAAGACATGTAGGGTATATATATCTGCAGCTACTAGAAATGTACAGCATATGTATAGGTAGTTTAAGTTGTTAATATTTCTTCACCCTACCCTATTTCAAAAATAATGCCATTCCACACCAAACTGGGTATGTGTATTCACAATTAATTCCCATGGCCATTTGTCCTGTTGGTTCATACATATCTGCATGTACGTTGATGCATGTGCCCTGTTCACATATCCAAACCTGATGGCCTGTTGCCATCAATCAACCCTGCATGCTGTTGGATTGTGTACTGTTGTTCTAAATGGGCATGTGTTATGCTCGCTGTTCAATGTTTGGAATTCATGGGTGTTTGGTTAATGGGAATACTGATGCATGCTGTTACAACTAATTTTGAATGGTGTTGTTTGTTACTAACCTAAAATGTCATAAACTACTGCTAAACATAGGACAAGAGGGAAGGTGGGTTCTAGCGGACCCACCTCTCCCACCTCAGCTGGCGAGTGCACCTGGCACTAGTGCCCAGGCCGGAACCTCCTCCGGTGGCCCTGTGCCACCTTCGGGTGGAAGCACTGCAGGGGATGGGGCTCATCCCCCCTCTGCAAGCATGGCCGGAGGAGAATGTCCACTCACCCTCCAAAGTGTCTGGTCTGTGGTGCATAGCAAGATCAGGCATTCTGTGCTTGAACCCCTACATCAGCTTGAGGCATGGGTGGCACAACTCACGGGTGTGCCTGCCCATCCTATACAGCCCCCAGCACAGCCCCATCCTGGGCAGTGAAGGCGCAGTGGTAACTGCCCATGGGTGGGGATCTCAGTTCCACTGTTGCCATCTGTGGGCTCATGGGCTTGCGATATCCAAACATCCGTCCCCGTCAATTGTGTTTCCCCCCCACATGTGTCATACTCCACCCCTGTATGCATCTTGTTTGTCTTGTCTGTTAACCTCCCCAACCTACCTCCCCAAATATACCTACTTCCTGTACCTCACATTCCACTCTCACCTGAAAAAAAAATAAAAAAGGGCACTCTGTTCCCACAAAAAAATTATGCCCCATACATAGCTGCCCATTTTGCAGACATGTCTGCTGGACATGTCAACTGATAATTAAAATTGGCTGTACAACATATTTTGTTGTCCTCACCCCTCTCTCAGGGGTTGAAGGTTTCAAATTTCACATCAAATTACACACATATGCACAGCTGTTGCTGATAAAGAAATGGGCAGCTATGGGCCTTCCCTACATCCTTCCTGCAAATCCCGAGCTTGTTTTCCTACTGTCCTACCCTCTTTGTGCCCCCTTTTCACCACTTTCCTATCTCCCTATTTTCTTTTCTTTAAAAGAAATTAGCGTGGGTGTTAGCAAGTGTAAGCACTTTTAAGCAGTAGTCAGCGGGTGTGCACTTGTGCATGCTTAGCTAAGCGTGTGTGCGCGAAGCTAAGTGGCAGTGCGCATGCGTGAGCACCGCACAAACCAGTGCAAACCTGCTTACAACTGCTTAAAAGTGCCTTAGTCACTCTGAATGACAAGGCCTGTAATCTGCTCAGCAGAAAAAATAAAATTCCCCTGTCAGTCTCGAACCCAGGACCTTGGAAACACTAGTCTGCATGACTTACCCCTAAACCATGACTGATATAGTAGAACTTTGTGCTGAAAGCAATATATCATGAAATAGAAGGACTGAATATAATGGGAATATAGGAAGGCTATTACACAAATCTTGTTTCTTGTATCTTTACTGGCAATTCTTGTGGAATTGCATTACATTAGTGTGATAAGAGAAACAGCCATGCTAGTAGGTACTAATGTTACAGTAGCACCTTGCAAACCCCACAGAGTATCAGAGCAGGATAAACACGGCCATATTTGAATAGGTAAGAGGCCAGACCTCCCAACTGTGACTGATTTACAGGGACGTCCCTGATTTCCAAACAAATGTTAACTGTGCCCCTCTGACTCCCTGTGAAATATACTAACAGTAGGCAGAAAGGTGGGGAATCCCACGTAATGGTAATTGTCAATAAGTTAAAGTAGACACTACTTGCATGTCAGAAATGGTGTAGTAATACATATGCTCAGAATACCCCACAGTCACAACTGTAGAATATCTGCAATATATCACGAGTGTATCCCACTGATATGTACCATTCCCTGAGGCTGCTCAAATATATACCTGAGAGTATCTGAGGCCTGCAAGTGTCAGAAACACACAGGCATATTAGCCTGTCTGCTGTTACACATTCTGCAAATAGCTGTAGAACTGCTTCCACAAGCACACCCTCATGTAGGAGTACAGCCCAGAAATATCAAAGGATGTAGCCATCTAATAAACTAAGGACAGTATAGCAGTTTACAAGCACTGCATGTGCCTGATATTCATAACTGTTAGTACAAAATACAAGGCCCCACTACTGCTCAGCAGCAAAATAAGATACCCTTGTAAGTGTCAAGCCCCACACCTTGGCCTCACCAGACTGCATACAGTGCCAACAAACCACACCAAACATTTAAGAAATTGCTGCTGAAAGAAATATATCATGCATTACAAGGAGTGAATGTAAATGGAAAATAGGAAAGCCATAGAAACACATTCCAGTAAAGACAAATAGCAGGCCTTCAAGGAGTGAATGTAAAGGCTAAATAGTGAAGCCATAGCAAGAAATTGCAAGAGCTACTGTTGTATACCAGTTAATCCACAAGTCCCACAGGAAAGTATATACTCCCATGTAAACAGTATTAGCATTATTAGGTGTGAGTTAACATACACACTGAGAAGAATGAACTGGAAGAAGCAACAGTCAGGTTTCAGTACAACATGCATTTCAGTGGCTACAACACAGCCTTAGATATGAGAGACATACCAACCTTTTGACTCAACCAACAGTGTCCACAGAAAACCAGCATGGTCCCCACCTTGAAAAAATGAAAGGCCTACACCTACCGAACCTAACATTTTATAGCACTGTCCTGAAATCACAGTGAGAACTGCAATTATGACACAGTAGGCTGCATGCAATTAGTAAATGCTGGCCAACAAATGGTGCTGAGGCCATCACATGCACATGTGCAGATACCTACAAAAGCAGCCTGCACTCCCAGTCCACACATGCAATAATATCATTGCAGCAACTGGAGGGAGAGACTGAGACAGACAATGAGAGAGAGAGAGACCAAAAAAAAAAGCCATCAAGACAGCAGCAAGCCAGCCAGCAAGCCATCCAGCAGCAAGCCAGCCAGCCTGCAGCAAGCCATCCAGCAGCAAGCCAGCCAGCCAGCAGCCAGCCAGCAGCAAGCCATCTAGCAGCAAGGCAGCCAGCCAGCAGCAAGCCATCCAGCAGCAAGCCAGCCAGCAGCAAGCCAGCCAGCCAGCAGCCAGCCAGCAGCAAGCCAGCCAGCAGCAAGCCAGCCAGAAGCAAACCAGCCAGCCAGCAGCAAGCCAGCCAGCAAGCCATCCAGCAGCAAGCCAGCCAGAAGCCAGCCAGCAGCAAGCCATCCAGCAGCAAGGCAGCCAGCCAGCAAGTCAGCCAGCAGCAAGCCAGCCAGCAAGCCATCCAGCAGCAAGCCAGCCAGCCAGCAGCCAGCCAGCAGCAAGCCATCGAGCAGCAAGGCACCCAGCCAGCAGCAAGCCATCCAGCAGCAAGCCAGCCAGCCAGCCAGCAACAAGCCAGCCAGCAGCAGGCCAGCCAACCAGCAGCAAGCCAGCCATCCAGAAGCAAGCCACCCAGCCAGCAGCAAGCCATCCAAAAAATCATTCAGAAACAAAGGTAATGTAAACTACATAATCTAATAATCTACATACTGTGAACCCTCCATATGTGTTAGCAGTCTGTATCTATATGTATATGAAGATGTGCATAGGGCAAGGGACATACTGCAACTGTTAGTGAAGGCTGGACATACATATGTAGTTGAAGGTTGCTATGTGCACATATCAATGTAGGTTGTAGTACAATGTACAATGTACAATGTAGGTTGTACAGCAATGGATGTTTAGAAGTATGTTAGTGTGTGTATGTGCATGTGTATATATAAATATATGTATATGTGTGTATATATATATATATATATATATATATATATATATATATATATATATATATATATATACATAGATAGAGAGGTATGTATAAATAGATAGACATATATAGATAGATAGAATATGTATATGCATATATATGTAATAGACATGTACATATATAGATATCTATAGATACATACACATATACAGACATATATGAATGTCTATAGATATGTGTGTATATGAATCTCTCTCTCTCTATATCTATATATATATATATATATATATATATATATATATATGTAGACTGAGAGAGGCACATGTGGGCAGATGTATTGCAATAGGTGCCTGGTGACAAAGGCATGGACTGAACACCAGTGTGGATACTGGAGTACCATACCCCATTCCAAAACACTTTAACCACTAACTACCACATATGTGGTTGCCTGCCTACTACTGGAGGTGTCAGAAGGCAACATGGGAAACAAGTTTACAATAGCCTCCCCTTTGATATCCACAGTGGCACACTAGTCTTCTAATCCCTGTACATGATACGTGTCATCACAAATGGTGTGTCAGCTAGGGAAATTTAGGTCATTGTACCCCTCTACACCTCACAATGTCCTACATGGTGTGTACCTCGCATGACAACTACAGCAAGGGAAAAGGACACAGACATACCTAACAAAGAGTGATAATGCCCTCAAACACATTCCCTATGCAGAGTGACTGACAAAACCACAGTGTGCCTTTCATACTACCTACACAGAGGTTAAAACTGCTGGATATACAGAGTTATGTCACAAACATACCAGTTGTCCAACCGCCATGGTAACACCTCACAATCTGTCCAGCCTAAATGACCTATGGCCCTCATCCTTATCACCGCAGTAAAGAGCACATGCTGGAGGTACAGGTTGCTATCCACAAATAAGCCATACCCTGGACTAAACCACCCGGCATTAACAAGCAAGGCTCCTTATTAGTAGATGTCAGACATACCTGTGATGAATGTTATGCAGATAGGTAATATGCTGTATGAGTCACCTCTGTGTAACTGTGTGACAGGAGCAAGTACAATCACATTACATGTGTCCCAAGGGGCAGGGTAGCACAGCAATATGCTGCCATAGGCCCAGGGCCAATAGCATAGTACCTATCTATGACACAATGCACACACATGTAGTCATTGCAATACCAGCTATGTGAGGTGGAATGAGTGCTTCACTGACTGTGTGCAAGGTCTGTAATGGTGTAATTGCTCAGCATGACATTGTGTCTGTCATAGTAGTGTGTGTCCTCGGTGTGAGGCCAGAGAAAGATGTGTCAGTTATTGGGATACAAACATACTACATTGCCATATGTTGTGCTGTGGTTCCCTGTATATGACTGCGGTGTAGGTAGGGGTATGGCAGCAAAGACTAGGGTGGATTACCATTGAAATTGTAACTGTGCATTGCATGCATTGCATGGGATGACAATATTCCCATCCATTATCTTGATACATACCCCCAGTGTGAGGTTGCGCATTGGACCTCAAATAGTGTGCCGAGTGCTGGTGTATACTAGTTTGTTGTATGGAGTGTGGCAGGCACTGTCACACAGTTGTTGGCTGAGCACTGATATGTGTTAATTTACATGTGTATCCCCTGATAGACAGACAGATGCTATATATGGCTGTTCAGTGATATCAGTACAGTAGAGTATTATGTGTGCCATATTACTTGCTCACATATTTTTCTTTTCCTTCCAGGGTGATGGTGCATCAGCGCAACCCCTGTTATTCAGCTGCAGAGGATGAGGAGATACACCAGAGCCTGATGCGGGATTTTTCCACACTTTTTTCCTGGACCAGCCAGAACCAGCAGGAAAGGGCTGCACTGTGGCAAGACCTTGTCCGTTGGGTAAATGACATAGGCATGCATAACCGGACATATGAGCAGGTACGCCATCACTGCAGTGATTTAATTAGAAATGTCCGTCAGCGTGTGTCTGATATCCACAGACAACAGCTTGCCACAGGTGGTGGGGTACCTATCCACCCCCCCCCCACCAGACTGGAGGAGCTCCTCTTAAGGGTTGTGGCTCCAGCCCAACAACAACAACATCCACAGACATGTGTCATGATGGAGGCTGGAGCCACCCAGCATGTGGACATGGAGTGTGCAGGTAACATGCCATATCTGTAGTTGAGTGTTGTCTGCACTGGTAGTTTATGCATGTGTGAGATGTGTACTGTGTGTGTAGCTGTTATCCTGGAAATTCTTGTGCAAGATTGATATTCTGAATATCATCAGTACATCTGTGAAAGCCAACTGTTGTACTACTGTACTGTATCATACTCACAGTATCAATGGCACAGTTGTGCCCACTGACAATAACTGTCTTATTTGTGCAGGTCCCTCTGGAGTAACAGCAAGGCAGCCAATCCATGCTGGTGAGTGTGTAATAACAATACTATTAATACTAATGATAATAATAGTAATAATGCCCTAAAACAGTATTGTGTATGTGTTGGATTGCAGGTGTGTGTGTTTTTATCTCATGTACTGAGGAGTGTGCATGTGCCTGTGTGCATGTGCCCATGTGCATGTGCGCATGTGCATGTGTTCATGTGTGCATGTGTGCATGTGTCCATGTGCATGTGTGCATGTGTGCATGTACATGTGTGCATGTGCCCATGTGCATGTGTGCATGTGTGCATGTGTGCATGTGCCCATGCGCATGTGTGCATGTGTGCATGTGTGCATGTGCCCGTGTGCAAGTGTGCATGTGCCCATGTGCATGTGTGCATGTGTGCCCATGTGCATGTGTGCATGTGCCCATGTGCATGTGTGCATGTGTGCATGTGCCCGTGTGCATCTGTGGTAACATTGTGTACACATTGTAAAATGTGTTTCCTGTCTTCCTCTCACAGGTTCTGATGTTGCTCTGTTGGCGTGAAGCAGGGAACCTGAAGTCACTGCTGGGGATAGTGATAATGATGATACATGTGCAATGGCACAGGGAGGTGTGACAGGGTCTGCTGTTGGTCAGCCAATCGACAGTACACAGCAGTCAACCCCATCAATGCGCACAGTCATCCTGCTGATACATCTATTGTCACCAATGTCCTTAGGTGAGGAACAGCATACAGTGGGTATTGACCAGGGTAATGTGGTATCAGTGGCACATGCACCCCCTCACAGCAGCCATGGCCAGAGTCCTGACATGGTACCACACAGGCCAGGCAGATTTCCAGGGGTTCTCGTGGGAGCATCCATGGTTGTACTGCCCCTGACAGACGTGCCCACAGAGGTCTTTCAACCTCAGCTATGTTCTGGGCTGTAATGCCAGCACAGGTACGTATGGAACGGTACACCAGACAGGGTCTGAGGGAGCTTAGAGCACATTGCACTACTATGAATGACACTATGCATGACATAGAGGCTGCCATCCGTACTGTCGGCGAGGTCATTGACAGACATTGGGGGGACACATTAGATCTGTTCCACAAATACATGTCCATGAGCCAGGGCAATGCAGGACGGTTGAGGCATCGACGTGGATGTATGCCAGCAACATCAGCAGCTGGCAGTCGTCGCGGATGACAACAAACCCGCAGCCACTCCCATAGTGCCAGTACCAGCCCCAGCAATGCTGGGTCTGTGCTATCATCAGTCCGCCCTAGAAGACCATGTGCACATGGCTCTGGACAGTCCCAGCAGGGACATGTGTCCAGTCATCAACCAACTGCTTCTGATGACAGTATCCAGTCTGGCTTAGTACCTGATACTGTCCGTAGCACCCCTGCCAGGCACAGGTACCATGTCCGTGGCCAGAGACAGTGATCTGTATGACCTGGCAGGTACAGTCTGTGGCTGTCCACAACCACCCGTATATGGCAGCCATGAGGTGGAACTGTGTGCATGCATATACACATGCATAATGCTAACACCTAGGGCTAACACACACACACACACACACACACACACACACACACACTGCATCAACATTGCCCCATGTTGTACTGTTGTCCCTCACTAACACACACACAAATACATGTCGATTGGATGTGTCAATGGCAGACTCTGGCATACCAAGTACACACCCTGTGCATATAATGAAACTGTGCCACCTCCTGCAATCTGTAACATTAATGCAGGAACAGGATAGCATGGTGCTGATGCACAGGGTGACTACATAGAACTGTAGTAATATTATCATGTTGTTAACAGTACAGTGTAATGATATCATTGTGGGTATATCCCAGCATGCCTGATGCATTAACATTATGATTGTCATTGTAGTTTTTTATACACCACTGTTAATTCCAACTGTGTAATGTCTGCACATCTTGGCATTCTGGTGGTAAGGCTGAAAACACAAACCCACCTACATAAGTAGCACATGGGATAAGAAAATGGAAGTAATGATACTCAATGCCAGACATGTAAACCGCAAGATGCATGCAGTCCAAACCCTACTCAGCATGGAGAATGTTGATAGCTGTGCAGTGACAGAAACCTGGTTCAAGGCTCCCAAGAGCACCCTAGCACACTACCAGGTTAAACCTCATACCATGCTTTACAGCCCCAAAACATGGAACTAACTATGAAAGGAGGGTGAGTATCAATAAATGTCAAGGATACCCACACCCCTAGGTTGGTGCCACACCATGAAGCATCACAGACTATCCACGTGCAACTAACAGTGGGTAAAACTGCCTTCCAGTTCATAGCCTGCTACAGACCACCCTCCTAAACCCAGGAAACCCACTTGGCCTACTTAAGAACACATGAATATATGAAGGTGTCTCCAAACAACATTATATTGGGCAACTTCATCTACCCACACATAGACTGGGAGCATTACTGTAGCTCCAACACCATAGGCCAAAGGTTCCTAGAATTCATAAACTCAAATGCTATGGAACAACTTGTTACCACTCCCACAAGAGGAGAAAACGTACTGCACCTGATCATCACCAACATGGGGACTCTATGCTCCAGACCTGAAGTGTATCCCTCACTGGTAAGATGACACCATAGAGTAATCTCACTGTATATTCACATACCAACCGCAGCCCCTGCACAGAAAACCACAGTGAAAAAGTTGTGTAAAGAAACTTACACAAAGCTCAAAACCGAGACAGAGGTGGAATCCTTCAAAGCCCCTGGGCCTGTGGGAAATACAGCCCACACTGCTGAATCCTTTATAAATGCATTCTATGAACACCTCCAGGAATGCACAGATCATGCAATTCCAAATAGAACCAAGACCCAATCCTCCAAAGACAGGCGTCCTTTCTGGTGGACCCCAGCCACATAACAGAATACAATAGAAGGAGGAAGTTACTACATGATTGACCAATATCCCACAAAGGGAAGGCATCTCTTATCTGTATTTGGACAAAAATTACGGGCACTCATAAAATCGTCTAAGGCCAGCTTCAAAAGAAATATTGCACAAGACACAAAGGATAATCACAAGGCTTTCTTTAATTATGTTAGGAATCTGGGTGGGAATTCCCACCCAGATATGCTCAGAAGTTGTCCTAAATGACACAGAATACACCTAAGCCACATACATTGCCAACATCATTGCTGACAGGTTCAGCACAAACATTTCAACCCCCTCCCCATCCCAAGGGCAAATATATATCCCAGCAGAGTGATGCCCCCTTGACATCTGAGATGCTCAGTTGCCCTCTCCAAAGCAGAAACACAGCCTCAATGGGAGCAGACAGTGTCCCAGGCTGCATCCTACATGAACTCCAAGAAGAACTAAACACAAACATAAAAGTACAGTTCAATCCCAGCCTTACTACAGGATATGTAGCCAAGGAGTGGCATACAGCAAAAGTGACCCCTCTCCACAAAGGTGGTGCCTCAATGGATCCTGGAAACTATTGCCCTGTACACCTGACTAGCTTGGTCTGCAAAGCTATGGAAAGGATCATCATAGACCTCATAAATGAAGTTATTGGGGACCTACAGACACTGGATCCTACCCAGTTCGGCTTTGTTGAGGGCACATCCTGCCTCTTAAACCTGGTTGATGTCTTTGAAACAGTCACCAAGGCCAGTGACAAGGGGAAGGTGTTCAACACAGCCTACCTGGACCTCGCAAAAGCCTTCGATACAACACCCCACTCAGGTATATTTCTTGGAGGTACAGGCCAACAAAGAAGGACTGTGGCTGTGCAGGTTCGAAGATGACTGCAAACTTTGCGCCATAATCAACTCACCAGCCAGCAGAAGCATCCTACAAAAGGGCCTCATAGAAACAGATAGCTGGTGCCAGAGCCATGGCCTCAAGCTAAACACCAAAACCTGTATAGTCATCCCCTTTGGCAAAAACTAAGTGACCACAACTTAACACACAGGTGGTAAGCCATTAAGTACTGTACACATGATTAGGGACCTGGGGACCCGAGTTGATAGCAAACTGTCATTTGACAACCACATGGCTGTAGTGGTTACACAGACAGTTTATATAGGCCACCTAATCATGAAGAGATTCACAGCTAGATCACAGGAGGTCATCGTGCCTCTTTAGTCATCCCTCATCAGGCCCATAATTGAGTACAATGCCCCTTTTGTGGTGTACCTTACCAGACACCTGACCTGCAGCATCTGGAAAGTCCACAAAAGTACCTCACCAAGGGGATCAAAGGGCTCAAACAGATGCCTGACATATAGAACCATGTCCAACCTGGAATTAATGGACATGCTGCACCTCAGAAAATCCAAATCCCATGGAGGTATGTGCTCGTGACACTTGCACCTCAGCACTTACATAAATAGGACATGCTGGAGGGACAGATTCATAACCCAGAGGCTCCCTTCACTCTGGAATAAAATCACAGTCCAGGTTAGGCAGAGTCCCTTAATGACTCTCTGCAAGAGGAATGTTGCTGACTGGATGGGAGATTGTAGGTTTATCCCGGGTATCACTTCTGTGTCACTGTTACACAGAGGCTGAGCATACTAACCTGGAAAAAGGCCATATCAAAATTCATTTAACATGGGTGTCAAAAGAAAAACACAGTCTGGATAGGCTTATAACTGCCCCAGGGCAGATAGCCTAGTATGAACCTATGAACCTATTACATGATGTATCCTCAACTGATACACAGATGTAGGAAACCCAGTGTCAGTGATATCCCTGCAGTACTACACTATACCAGTAGCCATTCTTACTGAGCCACACACATCCCTGTGAAGAATGCTGCTTGGCATATAGCAGTCTCACGTACATGCCAACACACTAGCGATATGTTAATCCACAACTGGAAATATATACAGTGGCCTGCAATGCATTCTGCACATGACACACATGACCACCACATGGGTATCATACAGATGGATACCTATTGTCCATGCCATGCTCTATTACTGTAACACAACTGTAACTTTGTCATCAGCATGTACTTAACATAGTATTCCAGTAGTACCATGTAGGTGGCAGCACCCATCATGTAGAATGGGTAATGGTGTGTACATATGGACAAGTGTTTTCGTGTCTATCCTGTGATATTCACATTTCCAAAGGTATTGTGCAGTCCCTTGGTGTATCACCTAAGCAAGAAGATGTCTTTATGCATATTAGCAACAGTTGCCATACACCTACACTGGATGTCCATTACTCACAGACATTGCTGTGTTATAACATGTGTGACATATACTCCAGACATGAACCCTCACCCACAATAATATATCACAGCCTTCATGAGTGTGTGTCATCCAGTTGGCCTGGGACACAGATCACTGCAGTAGCCTGCCTTGTCAAAAACACACATGCACGGCGTACAGTCTGGGAATCTGCAGGACATGCTGGCACAGGTAACAACTGTATACACATGAGGCAGGCTTCACACATAGGAACTATTTAAGGTCACAGGTACATATCTCTATGTGGCACACACATACCTGGTGTGTACATTGAAATTATTGTTATAACTATATGTCATACCATAATAAAAGCAACACCCACCGCACATTGACAAATTGTGTGACAAAAACACACACATGGTATTTGTAGGATTCAAACCCCTACCTAACTATGTTATGACACTTGAGAGAGCCGCATTAGCAGAGCGCACTATTCGCATTACTGGGTGGTTTTTCTTCTCCTGCTATACTTATAGGGTACTGACATCATCAGTCTTTACAAAGAGGAATGTACATCATGTAGTGTGTTATTCCAGTTGCCAAAAGGTCCATTTCTTTCAAAGAGTGTTGCACATACTCTGCCCCCCCCAAACACACTTCGCATTTGCAGGATTCAAACCCCTACCTAACTATGTTATGACACTTGAGAGAGACGCATTAGCAGAGCACGCTATTCAAATTACTGGGTGGCTTTTCTTCTCCTGCAGTATTTATAGGGTGCTGACATCATTATTTAGAAAGAGGTATGTACATCTATTACTATCCCTCAGTATGGGGGATAGAATATATATGCATTAACAGATGCCTACTTCAGGGTCACATATGCACATCTGCACTGCCAGGTTATGTTTTATACCATGCTTTATGACCACAGGACTTGTAACACACAACACAACCAGGGGGTGTATCCATATACATCACAGATACACGCACCTCTCGGTTGTTACCACTGCACTAAGCATGACAGGCCATACATATACAACTAGCATTGTGCAAAACTGACTTTTGGTTTGGTGTGTAGTTCAGACCACCCCTCCCATATCCAGGAACCACACTTGGCTTCCCTGGGAACAGTGTAGGATATGAAGGTGTTCACATACACCATTACAGTGATTAACTTTAGGTACAGGAATATTGAGTGGGGGAACTACTCAGGCCTCAACAACATCACCCTACAGTCAGTACAATTTGTGAATCCATGTGCTATGGCAGAACCAGTCACCACAGCCACAAGGGGGAATACATATTGGAACTGACCATCAGCAACATGGGGACTCTATGTTCCACACCAGAGGTAGAGCACCATTGTTAATATCTGACCATAACCAACGTCCATATCCCATCCCCACCCCCAGGCAAGGAAATCACTGCAAACAAAGTATTTCTCAAAAGCAGACGTTGCACTTGTGAAGACTGGGGTGCAATACTTTAAAGGCCCCATGCTGGAGGATTATACAGCCCAATCTGCAGAATCCTTTTCAAATGCATTCTATGAGCATCCGGAAGGTTTGCATTGATCATGCTATCCCAAATAATACCAAGACTCCTCCACAACAGGAGACCTGTCTGGTTTACACCAGCCATATATAAGCTGTACAACAGAAGGAGGGAGCTAATACATTACAGAGCAATATCCCACAGAGGGGAGGACATCTCTGAACAGTATTGGCAAGACACTTCAATCCCTCACAATCATCACTTGAAAGTTTTGACAGTGAAATTGTCCAGACACTGCAGATAAGGCTCCCCTCAGTCTGGAATTGAATCCCAATTAATGTTAGACATAGCCCCTCGCCAACCCTCTTCCAGCAAACTCCAGCCACATGGATGTGACATTGCAAATTCAACCCCTGGGATCTCCACTGTGTCCCTGCTTGACAGAGGCACAGCACACTAGCCTTAAACGGTGCCTTCTGTAACCTACTTTACAGAGGCACAGTAGTCTACTGTACTGGGGAGGCAGATGCCAAATACACTCTGGCTAGGCTTATGTATTCCCTAGGGCAAACAGCCTAGTATTGACCTCTACACCCATAGGTTTATGTTTCGGATGCACAATATTTGTTGCAGAGAAACTGTTTGCAGGTCTTTATTGCCATAGCTTTCCCTGTTTCTATGAACAACTTGTGTATCTGTGGAAGATGTTTGAATATGAGAGGGTTCCACTATATTACTTATGTCTCTGTTGTCATTTAACTGTGTGCACTGGGCAGATTGCTGTATTGTGGTAGGTTCCTGGCTTACAAATGCCAGATATGTGTGGCCAACTGCTATACTGAGAAATGGCCTAAGTGTGTGAGCATGCCCAGTTCAGGCTTTCCATGGTTTGTTGCCTGACATATGTCTCATTTATCAAAGTGTGTGAGCATGCCCAGTGTGACCTTTCCATATGTTGAGATCTGAGGTCCACCACATTTGTGGTTGTGTGTGAACTTGAACAATAGTTGACATTTATAGTTGTGTGTTGGAGGTCATGTTGTGTTCTTACTGCCCAACTGCTTTGTGTCTGAACCCAACAGGGATTATGCTGTGCCTGCAGGGTTTCCATGGGATAGTTTGCATACACTTGTCAACATTCTTTCATACTGACCAAACACTGTAATATTGTATAGTGTACTAGTTCAGTCCTTTCACTGTGGTGGACAGTATCCTGGGTTTCAGTCCTATCACTGCTTTAAATATTCATACTGAGCACACCAGACTGGTTAAGGGCCAGTTGTGCAAACATGACCATGTTGCATTTTGTTCAGCTATGGCCTACTTAAACCAGGCTTGTCCAACATTAGTAGTGTATTCCGCAACTGGAGTGGACATTGAGAAACACTTGGCTATGTGCCCTAGGCCATTTCTAATCCTAGTCAGAGAGTGTGTTTGTCCTTCAACACACATTTTAACTGGAGTTTGCCATGACATTTTTCAAGGTTAGCATACTGTGCCTCTGTCTAACCGTGATATAAAAGTGATACCCAGGGTAAACCTACAATCTCCCATCCACTCAGCAAGATTCCTCTTGAAGAGAGTCAATGAGGGACTCTCTAGCTAACCTGGACTTGGAGTTTACTCAAGAGTGGAGGGTGCTTCTGGGTTATGGATCAATCACTACAGCATGTCCTATTTATGTCAGTGCTGAGGTTCAGGTCTCTCATGTGCATAGCTCACTGGCATTCAGATTTTACAAGGTGCAGCACATGCATTGATTCCAGCTTGGACATGGCTTTATACATCAGGCACAGATCGCCTCTGGCAGGCAGTATGCCACTGTGTGGAGCTGCAGTTTGTCTAATCAGGCAACACATGGCATCTGTTACAGCCCTTTGATCCTCCTGGTGAGGTACTTTTGGGTCTTTCCAGTTGCTGGAGGTGTCTGCTAAGGTACATCCCACAAGGGCCATTGCACTCAATTGTGAGCCTGATGAAGGATGACTGAAGAGACACAATGACCTCCCCTGATCTAGATGTGAATACCATCATGATTAGGTGGGTATATGAAATGTTTCTCTAACCACTACGGCCACATGGTTGTCAAATGCAAGATTTCTATCAACTTGTGTCCCCAGGTCTCTTATTACTTCTAAAGTACTTAATGGGGTAACACCTATGTGGTAACTGGTGGGCACTTACTGTTTTTCCAAAGGGGATGACAATACACTTTTCTGCATTTAGCTTGATGACATGGCTCTGGCACCAGTTGTCTGTTTCTATGAGGCCCTTTTGTAGGATGCTTGTGTCAGCTGGAGGGTCAGATATGGCGCCCAGTTTGTAGTCATCTGCAAACTTGTTCAGACACAGTCCTTCCATGTTGGCCTGTACCTCTGAGAAATATATACCACACATGGGAGGTCCCAGGACTGAGCCTTGTGGGATGCCAGTTGTAGCTGCTTTGGAGTCTGACATGGCTGCAGCATTTCTGACCATGTCAGTTCTGTCCTTGAGCTGGTTTGCAACCCATCTACTGACATAGGGGTTTATATTTAAGCTGCTGAGCTTATCTATAATGAACAAGTGGGGTATTGTATGGAAGGCTTTTGCAAGGTCCAGATAGGCTGTGTGGACCACCTTCCCCTCATCAATGGCCTTGGTGACTGTTTCAAATGACTCAACCAGGTTTAAGGTTGTAAGGCTGAGATTGAGCAGTAGTTTTATTTGGTGTTCAATTCTTCTTGGAGTTCATGTTGGACACAGCCCAGGACACCATCTGGTCCCATTGATGCTGTGTGTTTTGCTTTGGAGATGCTGGCTGTTACCTCAGCATCTGCAATGTCAGGGGGACAGCACTCTGCTGGGATAGATATTTTGCCTTTTGGTGGGGGGGGGGGGATTTTGCACTGAACCTGTCAGGTTGGATGTTGGCAATGTGTGTGGGTTTGGTGTATTGTTTGTCATTTTGGACTAATTCTGAGCATATCTGTGAATTCCCACCCAGGTTCCTACCATCAGTTAAGAAAGTCTAGTGATTATCCTTAGTGTTCTGTGCAATTTTTATCTTGTAGCTGGCCTTAGAGGATTTTATGTGTGGCCATATTTTTTGTCATAATACTGATCAGAGATGACTTCCCTTTTTGGGTTTTGCTCTATCATGTAGTAGCTTCCTCCTTCTCTTGCATGGTTTGGTAATGGCTGGGGTCCACCAGGCCGGATGCCTGCATTTGGAGGATTGGGTCTTGGTTTTATTTGGGATTGCATAATCCATGCATTTCTGAAGGTGTTCATAGAATGCATTTATAGAGGGTTCTGAGGTCTGGGCCATATTTTCCACAGGCACAAGAGCTTTAATGAATTCCACCTCAGTTTGGAGGAGTGCAAAATTTGCCTTACACATGTTTTTCACTGTGGTTTTCTGGCCAGGGAGTGGGGTCGGGATGTGAATATCCAGTGAGATTACTCTATGGTCTGATCTTACCAGTGAGGGATACACTTCTCGTCTTTTGCATAGAGTCCAGTATGCTTTTGCATAGAGTCCCCATGTTGGTGATTATCACGTCCAGTATGCTTACCCCTCTTGTGGGAGTGGTAAGTTGTTCCATAGCATTTTGGTGTATGAATTCTAGGAATCTTTGCCCTAGGGTGTTGGAGCTAGAATAATGCTCCCAGTCTATGTTTGGGTAGTTGCAGTCACCCAATATAATGTTGTTTGGAGAGACCTTCATATTTTCATGTGTTCTCATGTAGGCCAAGTGCGGTTCCTGGATTTAGAGGGTGGTCTGTAGCAGGCTACAAACTGGGAGGCAGTTTTAGCCTCTGTTACTTGCCCATGGATAGTCCATGCTGCTTCTTGCTGTGGCACCAACCTGGGGGTGTGGTTATCCTTGACAATTATTGATAGTCACCCTCCTTTTGTAGTTTGTTCCATGTTTTGGGGCTGTAAAGCATGGTGTGAGGTGTAACCTGGTAGTGTTAGGGTGCTCTTGTGAGCCTTGAACCAGGTTTCTGTTACTGCACAGATATCAACATTCTCCATGCTGAGGAGAGTTTGGACTGCATGCATCTTGCAGTTTAGACTTCTGGCATTGGGTAGCATTACTTCTAGTTTCTTATCCCTTGTGATACCTATGGAGGTGGGTTTGTGTTTTGAGTCTTACCTATTCAAGGCACTATGGGGGTGACAACAGGCTTTGCCAGTATCCAAAAGGCCAGGGGTGATAGGTGCAAGCCATCCCTAGCGGGTGGAGCATCATGTCATGTCATCCCAGGCTGACAGGCATTGGATTCCCTTTGACTAACAGCAATACTTAAGCCTATTGTTGTAATTGATCATCTTGTCTTCATATTGTGGCATCATGCTTGGTGAGGGTAGTATGTTAGTCAGGGTCATCAAGTTTGCATATACCACATGGTGTTACATTGCTTAACACATGGCAATCATGCCTCAGGTGGTGCTGCAGGGCTGCCTATGTTGGATGCACATACTACACTCCCTGTACATGTTTGAAAGCAGGTTGTGTCAACTTAGGCATCCCTTTTACTATATGTGGGAGTCAGAGAGAGGTATAATTTCAAGGGTTCCTACTGAGCCAGTGTATGTGCTATGCGTTGCCTCTTTGCCAAGGCCAAGGCATACTGGGCACACCTCCTTCTGCCTACTGGGGCAGGCTCAGGTTGTTCCTCCTCCGAGTCATGCTCTGCCTGTGATGGCCTTGGCAATGGTGGGGGGCTGTTTGGTCCAGCCCTATGCTGGTCCTGCTGCAGCTGTTTTCACAGAATCATATTATGTAGCATAGCACATACCATGGCAATTTGGGTACATGTAGTTGGTGAGTACTGCAAGGCTCCACCAGATGTGTCCAGGCACTGGAACCATGACTTGAGCAGCCCAAACACGCTCTATTACATTACGTGTTTGTGCATGTTCCTCATTATGGCGTTCCTGTTAAGGTGTGTGTGCATTTCTGATGGATGTCATCAGCCATGGCTCCTGTGCATAGCCAGCATCCCCAGTAGGTGACCATGTGGGATGTCCCCATTGGCAAATGTCTGGTACAGTTGCATCAGATGACAGATATGGGAATCATGGTAGCTTCCAGGGCAGCCAGCACACACATTCAGTATTATGCCCTGGGCATCACACATGACCTGGCAGTTGATGGAGGGGAAGCCCTTGCGGTTGAAGTAGACCCTACCTCGCTCACCGGCTGGTGCTTTGATGCATATGTGCATGCAGTCTATTGCACCCACTACCTCAGGGTATTCCGCTATTTGCTGGAAGAGACGCATATTGCTGGCCAATACCTCACGGGAATTGGGGAAATAAACATGATCACTGACATGTGCTGACATGGCATCCAGGAACTGGTGCAGTACCCTGGATGCTGATGTCTGATGCAGAGGCTTGAGGATCAGCTGAGAGAGACGGGTATGTTGATTATTTTACATATTTTATGAACTGAAATGCATTTCCCCCAGTTTTCAGGCCTATATTTTTCACAATAACATATTGATTACAATGCAGGACTACCCGTCATGAATCAGTAAGGTAAGTAAAATCATGACACGATAGCTGTTCTTAAAACCATAGATAAAAATCTAACAACGTTGATTTTTTTATGTATCTTTGAGACATTTTTTCAACAAACATTTTTTAAATGTACTCCATAACTTACATGACAGTTGCTTTTGTGTATTGTATATCTGTCACACAACTTTTAAGGTGGATGTTTTACATACAAGTATAAGCACTTCGGTTAGTTCTCACGATGAATGGTTTGATATCCTTGAATGTTTGGCTGTGATTTCTGATGATTGATTGGTTGTGTTAGCCTGTTTATTCCAGCTGAATGGGTGCCTGCTGTGTCAGTGTTTGCACTACTGCTTGCAGATTGTGTGAGTTGGTATTCAGTTCTACACTGGTATTGCAGCTGCCTCAGGCACATTGGGTGTTTTTGTAGAAACACGATTATAGTTGTAGGTTGACAGACACTTGAGCAGATATCCATTTGATTTCAGCAATTCATATTCGGCATACCCTGCAGGTCAACATTGGTACTGAATCTATCTCTAACCCCTTGGGTGTATTATAAGGGCCTATATCAGAATCGCAAAAGCTGTCTTTCGCTAATACATGCTCATCGACAGATATACGTCGAAGAACGAGAAAAGCAAAGTACCAAAAGAGCGAAATGGAGAATGCCGAATGGATTTTCTTGGCCAGCAGGGTGATCGTACGGATGAGGAAATTAATCCTTTTTCCCACCGTAGTGTGGTCTCGGAGTTGGTATATATAAGTAGGGGGAGTGTGGGGGGTGCAAGTCCCCTGCAAAAACATTTGAGAAAGTGTTTTAGGTAAGGTTTGTACAGTTAGGTTTACCTTACCTGTATGGTGCTGTTACTTCCGGGAATGCATTTGGCATTTCGCTGCTTTGGTACTTTGCTGTTCTCATTCTTCGACGTTTATGTGTCGATGAAGATGCATTCATAAAATACAGCTTTCATGATTATAATATAGACCCGTATTATAAGCACAATGTTATAGTGCTAGTTGACTGACAGTTGAGCAGGTACCTGTTTGATTGCAGCAGCTCATATTCAGCACACTCTGCAGGCCAACATTGGTATTATTTATATCTGGGTGTTTTATAAGCATACTGTTATCGCCTAGGTTGATTGACAGTTGAGCAGATAACCATTTGATTCTGATAATTCAATATCAGCAAACATATTCACAAAGTTTTGTTTTTTCAGTCTACTTTTTGCTGATTGTTTTTGTAGATAATACATGCAACTGTACACATATAATACTGTTAGTAACATATTTATTAGATCTAACATGTCAACAGTTGTATTGATTGAACATATCACAATGTTTTTAGTGTTGTACTCATTTTATTGATGTGTGTTTAGCCCAATGTCATGACGCATATCTTAGAAGCTTGTCATATGGCTTGCCTATTATCCACAATATTGTCAGATCTCTTCCTGTTCATATAAATCATTGAATGCAGTCAGTACAATATGTTGATTTCAGCATTCATACATTTTTACAAAGATAATGACATGTGTATGTGTGTTTGTGTGTGTGTGTGTGTGTGTGTGTGTGTGTGTGTGTGTGTGTGTGTGTGTGTGTGTGTGTGTGTGTGTGTTTGTGTGTGTGTCTATGCATATAAAATTGTTCAGAAATGGATATTGTTGTCCTTTTTAGGAATACGACATACAGGGCCATAGGTAACTCATAGGTAACTCTGTCCATAATGGACGTGTCTCTGTCCCTGTGTAAATTGTTATCATAATCATATGGTGTTGTGCTATGATATTCATGGGACTGTTCTGCATGATAGACATTTGCTTTTGTTTTCTGTTGTGTTTTGCAATTAACCTTTACAGAGCATGGTACCCGAGGAATTTTGCCAATCTGAAGATGACGACATACACATGAGACCACTTTCAGATTCTTCCCAGAATGACAGTGACAATGATGATGACAACAATACTGAGGCACCTGGCCCCACCCCTGCCCAAGACATCTTGCCCGCACCTTGGAGGTGGCATCAACATGACCAGGATAGCGATATGTTCCTCTTTGAGGATATGGCACAGGCTATTCGGGATTCCTTCAGAGTGATAGCTTGTGAGGTCATTCACAAGTCTGATCCCCTTCAGCCTGGTCCCTCCATTCCAGAAATCTTGCCTGTGTGCTCCACTTGTGTGATGCTGCAAACTTGGTGATCGCCATTTCACTGACTGGACTGTACATGCACTCTTGCGCATGCATACTATGTATTTGTCATTCTTATGTGTTAGTAACATATGAAATTTACTTTGGTTTCATTGTGTGCATGAAACACATTACACTTTCAACACACATTCAACTGGCCATGCATTGTGACAGTTAACGTTCACATAGTACTATAACAGGTAATCTGTAAATATATGTGTTACTAGGTGACTGACAGACAACATATGCTGTTCATACTCCATCATGAACAGTGTGATATGCCTTGGGTTTCTGTGTTTCCATATCAGGTATGTGCAATATACAGACATGTCATTCCACATGCTCTTGGATGATAGTTGTCATGATGTCCCACTGTCGTGTTGTGGTGTTGTGTCATAGTTTGGCAATACTGATGCCATATGTGATCATATACAGGTATATCCTGCCTATGTGCAGTGCATCAAACAGCAACCTAATGTTAATCTCTACACAATGTTACTGATAACACATTCTTTCACAGTACATTACACCATGTTTGTTGTATATAGCATTTCCACACCCATGAAGTAGTGACATCAGTGTACCCCTTCCATACTAGTTGTATACTTTAAATGACTGTACATTTGTGTGCACATAGTCAGATACATACTCACACAGAAATGTACATTTCACATGTGAGCATTCAGTGACTTACTGCTGATGTGCTGGAGTATCCTCTTCTCCATGTTGAGCAAGGTGGTTGACATACACCTGTATTTCTTTAGTTGACATTTGCATGACAGTATATAGGTATGTCCTGTTAATTTTTTGCTTGCTTACCTATGCATGTTGATGTAACATGATTGCACATTACTCTGTATGTGTGTTTTATACATGTCCAGTCCTGTGGATTTCAGCAATCCACATGGTCATTTGATATACATGTTCCATTTGGTTAAATATTTGTCTGTGTGACATCTATAGCACCTTGTGTGCTGTACACATGCATTTGCATTGTGTTAACTTACAGTGTCCTGCTGTACACTGATGTGCATCCAGATGGCCCATTTCCCTCCCACCTTAATATTTCCCTATTATTTTTTTTTTAAGTTAGGTTTGCCTTTGTTCAAACTACTGTCCATTGCCATTTAATAATTTGACATAGTGAGCACATGCTACATGTATGGGCATTGTATAGTGTAGGGCATGCACACGTAGGTTGCTGACTACTACTTACAATGTGTCCTTGTTCTCATTATACCTGTGTGTTACCCAGTATATATTGTTCACATCCAAGAGCACAACCTGCTATATTCATTGTACTGTACTGTTACATTTTTTTAACATATTATTACATGCCATTGGTGTATGTATGTTTAGTGAACTTGATTTCATGTCATTCCATGTATGGCACTGACAGACATACATACACATCTACACCTGTGTATATTGCTTTTGATATGGCATATATGTGTAACATGCACACATTCCATTACATGTTTATTTTGGCTGGGTACACCTGCTTGTGTATGCAGCCGCCTTTGCTGCTTTACTGTAGTACTTCTGTTTGGCACTGTGCTTGGTTGTTTGCCTTTCACATGCATGGTCATAGGTTTGATCCTGTCCTCTGGTGGAGTTATCTAGCACTGTTAGACCTGCATTTGCTCATCTATAATGTTGCTTGTATTACACCTGCACTGCTGATGGACTAATTGAATAAGTGCTTATTTATTTAATGTGTACTGTGATCCTGCTTTATTACCTTAGAACACGCATCTACTATTGGTCATACACATCCAGGTATGACTGCCAGACAGTTTACAACATGTCATACTGTGATAGAACATAAGTAAATATGTTTTTCTGCAGTTCACCATGGCTGGTATGCATCTTCACCTTGTTAGTCAACTGTCCATTGCCTGTTGTGCAGTATGCTGTCTGTGTAACTTACCTGCCCTTACTGTTTTTTCCAGCCTCTGTCTGTCTTGTGTTGTGTTATGTGTTGTATTTGTATACCCACTGGGATTAACTTCACCTCTCTTTCCCTATGTTTACCTTACCTTCTATTCTTAAAAATATGGGGCCTATTCCCACAAACAGAAATGCACATGTTCCTCTGACTTTCCCTCAGATATTCCAATTCCAACATCCCTTTCGTGTGTCCATCTTCTTCACCCACACCTCACATCTTCTTTTCTGTCTCCCACTTTCCTTGGGTTTGTGCATTACTTGTTTTCCCCACACAAGTCCTGAACCCATTCTTAGCAACTGTTTGCTATGGGATGCATCCTTGATTGGACATCATCTGTAATTGTTTTATTAGAAAATTTACAGATTCTGTAGGAATCTGTAAGTTCAAATTGATATAATTTTTATGATGCATGAATTATATAGATATCCATAGTTGTCTCTGAGTTTATTATAAAGAGTGATGTAAATATATCTACACAAATAGCCTTCAGCTTGGAAGCATGTATTATAAGTTAGTGGATGATGGAAATATCTGTGGTTGTCTGTGGTATTTCTGTGTGTACTCCTGCAAATTTATGTTATGAATGCCATGTGGCTTACACTAGGATAGCTGGCATTTTTAATCTTTTTTTTTTAATCACAACTGAGTTAGTTACGTTCTGTTATTATCCTTAACCTTACTGCACAGATTTTGTTATATTTCTGTACAACTATCAGGATTCTTGAATTGTGATCATCTTTCCATATGTTTGGTACTGCACAACATAATTGCACAACCGTTTCTTTTTAATTACAGATTACTTTCACATTTCTATAATGTGCTGTTGTAACTGCTGTATTCCATTGTGCATTGAAATATTTATAGTTTCTTGTCATACATTAACATATTACAGTGTTATCCACAAGGTTTATGCTGATATTAGAGTAATGCACCATATTCTGTGAACTCTATGGAATCTGGCCCAAAGTATTTGCTCAAATTGTGCATATTATTAAAACAGCTTATGATAATAGTTGCATAACAGCTGCAGTTAACAGCTGGTTTACAGATACGATTAGTGCTCGAGAAGGTGTTTGTCAGGAGTGCCATTTAAATAGCATTTTATTTGCATTACATATGAATGTGATTATATATCACTGTTTATGTCCTGTTCAGATGTTATTATTGCAAATAATCTGGATTGGATTAAGTATTAACAAATAAAAAAATTAAGAATTTGGAGATATTATTTTGAAAGGGGGAATATAATTCTAACAATTTTATATGGAACACATTGAGATAATAATGATAGTTTTTCAAAATTATGCTATTACAAAACAAGACAGGGCCAAACTGTCGTAAAGTATTTAATATCACATTTAAATATGGAAAAGCTTTAGTACAAATTTCAGGAATAAAAGGTGCACTTCATTAATTTGATAGTTTTAGGAGAATTTAGTTATTTACGCAGTATACCTACTTTCCCTAGTGATTTGGATACAGATTTACTGCAACTTATTTTTAATATTTTTGGGGGTCCAGGCTGAATTCAATTAAAAGAGAAATTATATATAATAAGGCAGAAAATGATGCCATACAATTAAAAAATCCCATAATACATTTGTCATCTGTATACTTACATTTAATACTACAGTTTATACTGTTTAATTAACATAAGCTATTAAATTTGTTTTTGAAAACAAAATATGGTGATTGGTGGAACACACTTAAAAGAGGAAAGAAAATTACATTTACCTCTACCAATAAACTTACAGAATGGGAAAGAAAAATACAAGAATGTGGAAATACCGTTAAATACCATTGAAAAATAGGAAAATATGATATGAAAATATAAAGATACTAGTTTTATTATGTTTACTCTTGGGGCCTTTTGAAAGTGCTGTAAAGAATGTTATTAAACATTGTGCAAATTTAAACACTTGGACAATACTAAAGATTTTTTGTGGTGTCACATGCTTTGTAAATTACTCATAAAGGGTGACATGAATTATAAAGCATTTACAAAGAATAACCATTTGATTTTGTTTAAACAGAATCTATGGAACATGCATTTTTTGCATATACCAGAGTGCAACAATTCTGGCAATATATTAAACAAGTGCAAGTATTTCAAATATTAGGAAATAAAATCACTCAAAATATTATTTATGGATATTTTACAAATTATTGTAAAAGTGATATTTCTTTGTATGAGACATTATATATGGTAATTAGTTATCATTTGTGAAAAGCAAGTATGAAAGGAAGACTTTTTAATAAGCAATAGAATTTGGTGGATATAATTAAAGAGAAAAATAAATGTTTGTAACAAAGACTATGGGGATAAAATGATAGCTTTCTATATACTCAATTTTTTGTATTTATTTTGAGTTTTTTCTTTATGTAGTCTTTTTCTTGTATATTAATGTTTATTTTTTTGTAGTCTTTTAAGTGCTGTGGACACTTTAGGGTACATATCTGTTTTCAATTTGGAATAATACATCTGCTTTCATCTCTACTCAATGCCTCACCAATACTCACTAACTTGAACAAAACTGATCTCAGCAAAGTCTGTAGCTGCTACAATCAAACTGTCAGGTTTGCCACAGGAACTCCCTACAGGACACACCATTGTCAAAACCTAAATCTCTTAGGATGGCTAAAACTCCCCAGGCTAATTCAATATAATCAACTTACTGTAGCATTCAAGGTTATTAACCATCCAGAAAAAATGCCCTCCCTTAAAAACAGTATCCATCCCTACAAAAATGCTAGGCCACTTTGTTCCACTACAAAACTTTTGGTTCAATCTGTTAAAGCTAACAACCTATCTGGAGAATCTTTGTTTGCAAATTCAGTAGGTAAAACTTGGAATTCGCTCTCATCTGACCTTACTCTGAACCCTTCCCTTAATCAGTTCAAAAAAAAAAAATCTAACCCAGTATTTTAAAACTCACTGGTTATGTCCTTGCTCTAACCCTGACTAAAGCCTAATCTACTTCCATATTCCTGCAATTTTTATTCACAGCGACTTACCTCTTACACTAAAAGGTTTGAAAAGAGAAACTGTAACATCTCTGCAGATACTCTGTATATAGCTGCACCTATAGGTTTGATAAGATAAACTGTAACATATTTGTATATATCTCTGAATATAAACTGTATTCTTCATAGGCTTGAAATGTTAGACTGTAACTTGTATGTTACTACAATATGTTTCTGCATATACTGTAACTTTTTTGTCTTTATCTGTTTGTATGTTTGGAGCTTTTCTTCCCGCTGAAAATGGACATGTATCCAGTCGGACTACCCCAGTCAACAAATGTAAGATAAATATAAAATAAATAGTTTGCCATATGTTCATATTCAGTTGTAAATAAAATAACGTATCCCATCTCATTGTTAGGAGATACTTGTCATGGCAGCAATGAGTAGCACACAGAGTGGAGTCACTAGTGAGCAGATGGTGGAGGAACTGAGGACAACAGAGCTCAAGCTGGGAGGATTAAGTGCACAGTAGTTACTGCAGCTGGATGATCAGATGGTGATTGATTATGGCAAAAAGCTGTGGGCTACTATTGTAAAAACAAAAGAAAATAACATGCACTTAGCTGACACAAATTAATTTCCTTCAGATTTGGATTTAACTCTGTAGATCTGTAGCTTGTCACCCAGAGATTAATTCACTGGTGAAAGTAGCTTGCAAGATCATTCTATAAGATTAAAGGAAGGATTATCTAGGGGTCAACGCTTACCTCTGCTCTTTGCAGAAGCAATACAAAGAAAGATGTAGCAGTAAGGATAGATAATTTTATTGAAATAGATCAGATGCATTTTTTACTATGGCTTTGTTATCCTAAACATGAGGCCATCATGGATCAGTTTATGTTTTGGAGAGATGTAATAGTGTGATGAATAGTCTCATTTGAATTTTGATTCTGCAAGTCTGTTCAAGATTATGTAGATAGAAGAGGATGAAGATGATAGTTCTGATTTTAATGAAAGCAATCTTGGACATAAGAATGGAAAAACATTTAACTTATAAATAGTTGTATTTCAGCTGAAATAAAGTGGGATGTTATTTAGATAAAATTTTTAAGTTGTTTATTTTATTTATTTAATTTTACATTTATAAAATGAAGGAAAGTGATCCCAGTAAAAAACACCAAGTAGAATCCACAACTAGGAACTCTGAGAGACCAGGACTTTCAATCCACACTGTATTTGATTAAAGCTAAAATGCAGTCAAGTATAAAATTAAAAAAAAAATAGGTTAAGCACTTTTGTCTTGTTATATTAAGACATCATCAGAAACAAACAGATATGGCTGAACATTTGTTTAAAACAGGTAACACACGCCTTGTTTTATTCAATCTCCAATCACATAGCACAACACAGTACTTGACTTCTAATACTCTGAACTACAAGAACGTTGAGTATAAAGAAAAAAATAAAATAAAATAAATAAATATATATATATATATATATATATATATATATATATATATATATATATATATATATATATATATATTGTGAACCTCTGAAGCTAATGTACAATATACATTTGTGCTAACATCCCCACCACAATAAAATCAACTAGCTAACACATATCCTATAAAATGTTTTATTACACAATGTTCCAACCTATATTTTGTACGATCTACCCTTAAGCTCGTTAACAATGGAAACACTGTCATTTAGTCCATGTGGGCTTTTTGCATCAAGTCTTAACTGCCAGAACATTTCCCTTTGTAACAACCTGTTCTTCCAATCTCCAGAATAGGCTGAAGAGCTAACTTGTTCTAAGACAAGAAATTTAAATTTCTCAAAATCTTTAAATACTACTGTCTTGCAAGTGCACTCTTATTGTCTACATGTTGTATGATGTAACAGTGCTGATAAATTCTCTTGTTAAAAGCATTATTGGCTTTGCCAATATAAAATGCTTGACACTGGGTGCAAAAAGCAAGATATACCACTTTCTCAGAAGTACAATTAAATCTGCAAGTCTAAGGTAAGATGGTCAAACAAAAGAAGGTCATCCAGAGTGACTCTAATAGCTCGATAGCTCTATAAGCTATGTTGATTTCATTAAGGGACACAGGTCTGTACATGGATGTATCACACAATAAGCTTAACATCCATGCCTGATAATCCAAATTATATAAAATGACCAAACCACCTCCTTTGTCAGGTTGCATACACCTGATATCTGTGTCATTAACTAAGGTTGTGAGAATATCTTTATCACATCGAGAGAGGTTATAATATTGATGTTGACACTATCTTTTTAACAGTTCTCTAATTTTCCTCTCACATGCTCTGTCAAATGTGTATATTACTGGATGCAAGGGGGGTTGTTGTACTTCTCTTTAAAGTCTTGCCATTCATGTCCCAAGCATTATTGCCCCCACCAAACAAAATTTCAACATTCAGTTTACGTGCGAACAATTTTAAATAAAATAGGGCATGTTCAATATTAGCTACTAGAAGGTACAAAATTTAACTCCTTTAAAAAATTAAATAGTGAGTAGGTTCAATAGAAAGCTCAGTAAAATTATAAATGTTAAACTGCTTAAAAGAGGTTATTTTTACAGTACCTAAAATGTCTGAATGGACACTCTCTGTCATTATCTCCTTCGCTGAAAATTCTTCTTTCCTCGCTGTTTTCATTGGTGTTGTCCTTGGTTCCCTCTCCTCAATGTACTGGATATGACCACCCCATTCATCTGCCTTTGTTGATTGGCTATGCGCTGAGAACATTTGGGTGGTGTTACCCCTAAAAGACAGAGGTGTCAACTCTACGGTCCACTTGCTCATGTTCTGAATATGCTACAAGGCCCTCCAATGCTGGGTTGTTGATTCCATTTGTTGGTGGCATGGGATGTACCATTTTCTGTTGATAATCATTGCCATCTTGTGCCAACTTCTTCACTTCTGTATCTTTTGAGGTTACAATTCTTTTCTCTGTTTGAAGAAAAAAACATTCATATTCATTTTTGTACTGAGAAAAAATCAAGTCCTGAGTAATCGAGTTAACTGCATCTAATAGCTTTTTTAAATGTCTAGCATTCTCTTTGATAATTATTTTAACAAGATCTAGGCCAGTCTGGTCAAACAATTCTAGTAGTTCTAGGTGGAACACGGTGTTAGGTTCCACCCACTGTGGATATTTCCAAGTCGGAGACCCTTCGGTACATGCCCTCTTTTTACACTTTCACCCAGAAATGCATTGTCCAGCTGAACTGACACACTTAAAGAATTGTTTCCCCAAAAGATTAATTTATTCCATCATCATTAAATGTTTAACATTGTTTGCCATTCCACGCTCATTAAATTCCACAGTTTCTGTAGTGTCCAGCCCTCTATTAAGTTGGGAAGGGCAGGTTTAATCTCATCCTTCCTTCTCCCCAATTGTTGTAAATTGACATTCCCTCTCCTTTGATTACCTCCAGTGACTTCAGATTCCCGAACTAGTCTGTTGCCTATCAGCTCATGATATAACGAGTTTGTCACTAGCCAGGTAACTTGCTGAGTAAGCTGCTGGATTAGATGTGTTAAATCCACATTACCAATGGTAGAAATACCTGCAGAATTTTGAAAAAAAGTCCTGTGAATCCTCAGTAGCCAAGTCATTGCCTGTTTAAAACAAGTGTTCAGCCATATATGTTTGGTTCTGATAATTTCTTAATCTAACAAGACGAAAGTGCTTAACCTACTTTTTTTTAATTTTATACTTGATTGCATTTTAGCTTTAATAAAGCACAGTGTGGATTGAAAGTCCTGGCCTCTCGGAGTTCCTAGTTGTGGATTCTATTTTTAAATTTGTTAACCAGGTTAGTCTGACTGGACCTGGACAGCCCTTTTTCAGTGGAGACCCAGGGAGAAAAGCTCCAGGAAAGTAAATTAAAAATAAGAAAAACCTAACAATACAAATTGTAAGATATTTAACAGTTCATAAACAGAGAGAAATATACAATATGAATATCTACAAGGCAAAAGTATTTTTATAATGCAGTAACAATATGTTTGAGACATTTGCTTGGCATTACGTTATTTACAAGGAATGTAACAATGTGACAATGTAACAATGCCTAGAATAAAACAAAATCCAGAGTAACATTATGGCATAATACAACAATGATGCAAGTTCTTGGTCTTTTAATCAGAATAGTTGTTTAAGTGCACTTTCTTTTCTATTACACCATGAGATGAAAATGTTGATTTACAAATTGTAGAACTAGAGAGACCATTGAACAGGATGTTATTAGAGGTTAAGCAATGTGAATGCATAGTACCTGCATAAAAAAAAAAAAAAAGACTACTGGACAGGACAGCACCATGGTTACACATTACTTATAGGGTCATAGGTGGTTACACCATGGTTACACATTACTTATAGGGTCATAGGTGGTTACTAGGCTAATGACCCAAAGGACCTTTTTAAGCCTAGCCATGCTTCCCAAATGTATCTGACAAGTTTTGATACCCTAGGGTCATAGACTTGTGCATGGGTGGTCAAGCATTTACAAGCTGCCTCTGTCTAATAGAAACATAGGTGCCAGACCAGAGGTAAAATTCTGATTCCCTATCAACTGGTTCAGGTTATGCTTAAATTGGGTCAGGGAAGAACTCTGCTTTACATGAATGAGAAGCCTGTTCCAAAGAAGGGGAAGTCTCTGAGACATATACCTGTCCCTCCGACTTGTCCTATTTATGTTGCATATGAGGTTTAGGTCCCAAAGCCAAGTAATTGTGATGTTGTTTGTTTTGCAGATGTGGAACACATCCATTAGAGGAGGATCAGAGGATACTTTGTAGGCCATGAATAAATTGTCTCTCTGTAGGAGACTAAGTGCAGAGATGCTTTCTGGCAGCCTACATTGGACATCTTGTTTACCCCCAGTATGTTTTTTGTGAGAAACCTCTGTGGTTGCTCCAGTTACTGCATAGGCCAGAGCAGGTACATAAAAAGGGGTATTGTACTCAATGACTGATCTCATTGCGGCCCAGTACAGTGTAACAATGATATCCTTGGACCTGGATGCGATACCTTTGCTTATACGTTGCATAAATAAACTGATTGTCTTACTACTTAGATACATGATGGTAAAAGGCTAGGTTACTATCTACATGCATTCCCAAATCCCTGATCATTGTGTCTACTCTTAGGGGTATATTATCACTGTGGTAGTTTCCAAGGGTAACCATTTTCCCAAAGGATACTATTGCGCATTTTTTGGCATTGAGCTTTAGGTGTGGCTCTGGCACCAGTTACTGGTCCATGTCTGGCCTTCTTGGAGGGTATTTTTTTCACTGGAGGGTTCTATCACTGTGCTTAGTTTGCAGTCATCTACAAACTTGCTCAGCCAGAGGGTGTTGATTTTGGCCAGAGGAGTAGATGCCAATCTGAAGGACCTTCAGCACAGAGCCTTTAGAAACTCTGCTAGAGATTGGCCTTTTATAGAGGTAGACATGAATATACTAACTTCTTAGGTCATATCTCTGAGTAATCTGGCTATACAGGGGTGACATAGTGGTTTATACCTAATTTCATGAGTTTATCTACAATGCCTGACTAAGGTCTTGTGTTGGATTCCTTGCTCAGATCAAGTTAGGCAGTGTACATCGTTTTGCACTCACCCATTGCTTTGCTGATCTTCTGAAAGAAATCCATCAGTTTAAGTAGGTTTGATCTGCTCTTGATGAAGCCAAACAGGGCTGGATCCAGAGTTGAAGATTTCCTACATCATTGTTTATCACTTCCATAATAATTCTTTTAATTTCTTTTCATTTGAAACTAGTCATACGTATGGGTCATAATTTCCTGGGTTCATAAATGGCCCACCCTTGTGCTGCGGAATTACAGTTGCAGTCCTCCATTTTCTTGGTACAAAGCCTGTCTGAGGCTATGGTTAATTAATAATTCTAGTGGCTCTGATATGTTGTAATTCATGCTTTTAAAGAGATATCCTGAGATATTACTGGGGTACATCAATGCAGTGTTTTTGTCCTTGAAGAGTACATTGAGGAACTGTTTCATAGTCAGAGTTGAGGGAGTTATGGTTAAGGGTATTTCCTGAGTGGATATATTACAGGAGAGGGGGGAAAATTGGAGCTAAATTTTTCATCCGTTAGATTTGATATATCTTCCGGCTCATTATAGGTGGCCTATTTTAATTAGTTTGGCACCTTGTTGTGTATTGCCTGTGAAGTTGCAGACATAGCTGAAGAATGCCCTGTGATTGATATGGGATGCTACTTTTACCTCAAATTTGGCTTGGTAGACATGACTAGCAGCTGCAGCTACTTGTATGGATTAATGAGGGGGTTGACTTGTTGGCCTTTCCACTTTCTAATTTTTGACATGATGCTCCTCCTTTTGTTATAGAACTTATTGATGTTGAGATTCCACCAGGATGGCTTACTTTTTTGAGTTTTTCCTGAAATTATTCTGGGCTGTCTCTATGCAGTCATTCACATGATTGTACTAAGTTTTCATGACCAATTTTGCAGTGTCCTCAGGCTGTGAGGGAAGCTTGAAATTTTGCTAGGGTGTCACTTGATAGTAGAGCATTTACCTTAGAATAATTGCTAAAAGTTCCAGAGCTAGTTGGGACTAGGGAACTTGGGAAATTACTTTATGTTCTAACCTGGCAATTGAAGTCATTACAGTAGGAAGTGCTGCAATTTTCTCCCATGCTTGTGAGGATCAGGGTAAGGGTGTTAGCAACCCTAGTGGGCATACTGACTAGGCTGTTTTTGTTTACAAAGTCCAGAAATTTCTGGGCCTGTTTGTTTGGATCCATGTAGAATATCCAGTTTATAGTGGGTAGTTAAAGGCTGTCATGAATATGGTATTAGTTTGGACGGGGAATGTCTCTAGTGCATTTAAGTTTGTGTTATGGGTTTCCTAGGTCATGGAGGGGGACCTATAGCTTGCAAGGATATGAAATGGGACTTTACCTATGGTAATTTAGATGTGGAGAGGTTCAAGCAAGTCATACTATTGACCAGCCTTGAGGTTTGTTTGTTTGTTTTTTGATGTAAATTGAGATACCTCCACCTTTTGCCCCTTCGTGTGCAGTAGTTGTGCTAAGTGTAGAGAAAACAATACAGCTCTGCAATGCTGGGGTGCTCTCCATGCTCTCCAAATATTTGATGTTTACTGTGGAATAACTGTGTGTGAATCTGAAAAAATGTGGTGTTGTTTTCTATATAATCAAAAAAATCCATGTAATACATCTTCAGTACCTTTACAAATTAAGCAAATGTCATCCAAAAAACATGCATAATAGTGCCAAGATGATGCAAAACAGGCTCTCAAAATGTATTTCTTCTCCCAGTAATAAAGTATAAGGTTGGCAAACAAAGGGACACAAGAAGTCCCCATGGCTACCCCTTTAACCTATTTGCAATAATCTCCATTAAAATGCATACAATTATTACACAGAACCATTTCCATGAATTCTACTAATAAGTTAACTTCCACATTAGTCAAATAATCAAATTCTAATAATACCTCATGAAATCAATTATTTGAATGTGACTATTTACAAGGACATTAAGAATGACAGGTTTTGTCTGAGGTATTCTGGAAGAATACCTTTTCATATTTTTACCTGCATCACTCTATTGAACATCCCTTTTATCAAAAGAAGGGCATTGTAAACGGCCAGATGATCAGGGCATCTAGAATGACTTCTGATTTGGAATTATTTGTTCAGGAACTGAATTTTATTAAACAATTATTTAACAAAAGAGGTCATCCTACTAAATTAATTCACCAACTGGCCCTTGAGGTTATTAAGGAATATGACACTTAAGTTATTCCCTAGTCTTGAGGTTAAGGCAAACATTTAGGTTTTCAGCTCCCAGGGTGACAGTTTTTACAATACTGTCTTTGTTTACATATTAATTCTGATTCTAGGGATATTGAAAGGATTGTCAACAAATATTGAGGTGTTTTAACTCATACACAGGAATTGAAAAAGATTATTTCTGAAGCCCCAGTCTTTGTTAGGAAGAAGGTTAGGAATTTAAAGGAAATTTTAGAGAATCACCCAGTGGATGTGAGTCTTACTAGGAGTAATAAGAGGATATGTTCTTTTAAGTGTGGATTTTGCAATCAGTGTGAATACATTTTTGATTCTCATGAACTTAATTTGAAGGCTAGGGATGTCATCATTAAGTCCACTAGACATTTTAATTGCAATAGCCAGGGGGTTGTTTATTTAGCTAAGTGTACAGCCTGCACCAGTTTTTATGCTAGCAAAACTGAAATAACTTTGAGGAAATGCATTTATGAGGACATATACAATGTGACTCATTCTAAGGAGGCTAATGCACTTTACAGATATTCAACCCTATGTGCTTCTAGTAGGTATTCCTTTTTTGTTTTGGAGTAGGTATCTTGTAGTCCCAGGGGTGGCCCCTGAGAAACTAGATGGGAATTTAAAGAGTTGTTATGCCAATTAAAACTGGATGCGGGCAAGAACCCCTCCCCCGGTTTAAATGACAATATTTCCATTTCCAGAGTTTAAAAGATCAGTGCAGTTAATTGTAAATCAAGGGCACCATGTTTATTATGATTAGGTCAAAAAAGCTTTAATTATGATCTGGTTTACTTGGTTGTTGACATTTTTATTTCATTTTCTAAAATTCAACATTTAAATATTTCATATTTTTATTTATTTATCAATTTTAAGTCAATGTTGTATTTTTACATTGGTTATGCCACACTTTAGCTGTTAATTACTACTTTTTTAAATGCATAGATGACTTATATCATGTTTTATATCATGTTTTATATTTCATGTTGTTCACTAGGGCAGGATTTATTAACTCTTTTTGTAAATTGGTTTTACCATTTTGAACTGTGTTCTTAACATCATTCTTTATGTTCAGGGTTTTAGTTCAATTTTTAACCTTCTACTGTTACATTTTTAAACTAGTGATTGGGGGCATTTTGATTGGCTGGAACTTTTGCTTGGAAGCTATTTGAGGATAAGCTGGTGGATAATGGTTCATAGGTTCATAAGTTCATAGGTAGGTACTAGGCTATTGGCCCTAGGGCATATATAAGCCTAGCCAAATGGTACCCTGGCTTTTGCCACCCAAGAAAATTATTTTCCTGTGCCCCTGTCAAGCAGAGCCACAGAAGTGATCCCCGGGGTGAATTTCCTATCTCCCATCCAATCATCAAGATTTTTCTTGAAGAGTGCTAATGAGGAGCTTTGTTTGATATAGACAGGCAGTTTGTTCCAGAGTATGGGAAGTCTCTGAGATAGGAATCTATCCCTCCAGCATGTTCTGTTTATTGTGGTGACAAGGTTTAGGTCCCTAGTGTGTGTAGCTCGGAGGGATTGGGATTTTTTTACATGGAGCATGTCCAAGGTTTGACATAGCTTTGTATGTTAGGCAGAGATCGCCTCTGAGTAGGCGATATGCAACAGAGTAAAGCTGGAGTTTTTTGAGACGGTCTGCGTAGGGCATCTGTTTGAGGCCAGTAATCATCTTTGTGAGGTATTTCTGTGGCCTTTCCAGTTGTTGTAGATGTCTTGTGAGGTACATACCAAAAGGGGCATTGTACTCTATAATGGGTCTAATGAGTGATGAGTAGAGGGGAACAATGACCTCATTCTTCCTGGATGAGAAACCTTTTGTGATGAGGTGCGCCACGTAGAAGGATTTCCTGACAACTGTGGCGATGTGATTATCAAAGGAGAGACTACTGTCCACCTGTGTCCCAAGGTCTCTTATCACATTTTCAGTGTTAAGTAGACTACCGCCTATGTGGTAGTTCATGGGTACAGAGCTTTTACCAAAAGGAATGACAATGCACTTTTTGGCATTGAGCTTGAGGCCATGCCTTTGACACCAGGCATCTGTCTCAGTGAGGCCCTTTTGTAGGATGTCCACATTGTTAGGAGATTTGATTATGGCTCCTTGTTTGCAGTCATCTGCGAACTTTGTTAGCCAAAGGCCTTCTGCATTAGCTTGTACTTCAGAGAAATAGATACCAAACAGGAGAGGAACTAGGACTGAACCCTGTGGTACTGGTCTGAAGTTGGATTTAGAGTCTGCTACTTTCACAGTGTGGGTTCGGTCAGTGAGCCAGTTGGCAACTCATCTTGTGACATAGGGATTTATACCTACTTTAGTGAGTTTGTCTATAATTCCAGCGTGGGGGATGGTGTTGAAAGCCTTGGCGAGATCTAGATAGGCTGTATGTACCACCTTACCCTCATCTACAGCTTTGGTGACCGCTTCAAAGAAGTCTGTCAGGTTTAGGAGACATGATCTGCCTTTTACAAACCAGAACTTGGTAGAGTGCAGAGTTTGGAGATTACCAGTGTCATTGTTTATAAGTTCCATGATGATACACTCCATAGCCTTGCAGGCCAGGCTCGTCAGGCTAATGAGGCTGTAGTTACCAGGGTCCGTGGTGGCTCCCTCTTTGTGGAGTGGGATAACTGTTACTGTGCACCATTCAGTGGGCTCAAAGCCAGAGGTGAGGCTATGCTTGAACATGGTACTTATGTGGGGTGTCAGTTCTTTCTGTAGTTCATGTAGAACGCAGCCTGGGATGTTGTCAGGTCCCATGGATACTGTGTTCTTGGCTTTGGAGAGTGTGTTTTTTTATCTGTGCAGCAGTGATTACAGGTACTTTGCATTCTTCCGGTATAGAGATGGGCCCTTTAGGGGATGAGAGAGGGGTAAAGTTAGCACTGAACCTATCTGCCAGGATGTTGGCAATATCAATTGTTCTGAAGAAGTCTGTCAATTCGGCAGACAAAAATGCACAACCACTTTTATTTCCAATTATTTGCTATTTTATTTAAAGAAAGTGCATTTCTCTGACACTGCAGTTTGCCTCATATGAATGATAACATGGATGAGAAAAAAAAATGATATGTGCACTAAAATGAAAGTCATACAATATGAAGTGAATAAAATTGAAATGGGCAAAATTAAGAATCATAGGAAATACAGATTCATAAAGTCTAAGTGGGGGGAGGGAGCTGTCAGATGGCATTTTGTAGAATCTTTTATGGCAGGATGTACCAGCAGATGAGTCCATGTTTTTGGTGTAGAAATGATTGAAGAAGTTGGGAAAAAGGTCATGCAAGTATAGGAGAGCAAAGACGTTTTCTGAGAAGGGCAAACAGGTAAGGAGTGTCATGTACCAGAAAATTAGATGGATTTACAAAATTGGCCAAGGTAACAGCAAGATGAGGGAGGCCATGTTATAAGGCTGTAATGGCAACAAATACAAGGGAGGTTAAGTAGCTAGCAAGAAGATTTTGGATTAAAACCAATGAAAGAATAAGAAGTAAAAAAATAATAGTTGATAAATACTTTATTTATGAATGAGTTATAATGTCACTTGGAACAAGTGGTCTGGATGTGCAAATTAAATTATTATTCACTCAAGGAAAGAAACTTTTTCTGAGGCTATATATGAAACATTTGCATTTGTGGAAAAGTTGTTGAATTGGTGTGATAAAAAGCATATATGGAATGAATAAGCTTTAGTGTAAAAAGAAAGTGAAAATTTAATTTAGATCAGATGACCAAGAAAAAGAATATACTGAAGGGGTATTTGAAAATGGTATTTGCATCAATGTCATATATTTAAAACAGACTATAAATATATTATGAGCAGAAGGTAGGGATGGTGTGGTAGCACTTCAACTAAAAGATGGAAAATGTCATCACCTTTATATTACTGGGTCTAAATAGCACATTTCCCCAGTCTGTTATCCATTTTTATACATCTTTTATACATCTTTTGATGTGATTTCTTTGAAAGGTATAAAAGGAAGTTTTCTCCATTTGGGCATGCAAGACACAATTATTTTGTGAAAATGATGGATATTTAATTAACAACTGTGGTAAAAGAATGTGTTGACAGTGTGAAGTAAGGAGACATTCCATAGAAGTAACCAAAAATTTGGAAAAAGTGCCAAAAGCAAAACAAATAAACTGTCACTGATCTGAGAAAGTTACTGTGAAGAAAACACGGTGATTCAGTTAATACGTTCTTATGTTTGTGTCCTGCTGTATACTTCATTAAAAAGGGGATTGTTACTCTGGTTGCCTTCCAGTGCAGATATTCTATAGAAAACTGTGAAAGGAAATGATTTAAATGTCATAAGAAGGACACTTCAGATGGAATGTGAGTTAAATGAGAAGAACGTTAATAATTCTGAAATACTGGGGAATAATGAAGGCACTGAAAATGAAAATGTGTATGTTAATAAAGGTGGCAGTGGGGGAAGGAAAAGGACAATACACATGGGAGTGAGGGAGGAAGAGGGCGACCAGGAAGCAAGGTTGTTCTGTGCTATGAATTCTATGTTTTACAGATAGAAGGAAGGGACCAAGAAAATGAAGGGCACTGGAGCACAGAGAAACATAGAAATTCAACTGAAAAAGGGGGTAAGAGAGATAGAGAGTAAGACACATTTAAAAATATTAAAGTATAGAAAAAGGAAAAGTATCACTTAGAAAATAGTATCAGCAAATAATTGGAGTTTAATAGACAATGTCGAATGGTTAATGGTTTTCCAGTGTTGTGAAAAAATAAGAGCTGAAGAAAATGTGTGACAAAAATGGTTAAGGAAAGATGGATGAAAAAAGGGATAATAGATTGAGAGAATGTACTGCTCAGATCTGATAGCTAAAGATACTGAGTTATGCAGTGTTGTGTTAAACATTTCATCTAAAGGAGCAAGACTGTCTCATATATCTGCAAATAAAGCACATTTAAGTGAAATATATATATATATATATACCCAACAGAGAAATTTAGGGAGTTCTACCATGGAAAACATGGACAAGGATCAAGACAGATAGGACAAGATTAATGCACAATGATATGTGGGCAAAAATTGGTAATTCTATCAGAATAGCTGCAGGGAGAGGTGGAGAGCACAAGAACAGATTAGGCGAATATCAAGACAGTTGTAACAAATTTGTGCGGTACCAGATAAGTTTGAACCACTGGCCCAAGTACTAAGATCAAGGGATGAGATTGCTATATAGATGGTAACTCACTCCTGCTAAACAAGCAAAGAGAAGAAAAGACCTTAGCAGTAAATGTTGGAGATATGATCAGTTAGGGTCAGATGGTATGCATAAGTAGAGGGAATGTCAGGTAATTTACAGATATTGGTCACACAATACAAATAATAAACAGGGCTGTCAACATTAATGTGGCTATGGTCTGGGAATTCTAGACATTTGGTCTTATACTCAAGGGAGATGAGAAAATGAAGATGGCCAAAATGTAGAGTAGACTCTGGCAAGTGCAGATAATTTATTCTGTGCTAAACAGTAAAAAATATGAGAAATGATCCAAATGGAAGAATTAAGAAGCTTCCTGTTAGCGTTTAGGATATATATTATACTCTGTTTAAGAGGCAGGCTTAAAAGCTAGCATATCTAAGGAATGGGAATCATTTTTCTTCCACTGTGAGTCACCTGATTAGTGTATCTGTGCTGTATCACACAAGTCAGTTTATATAGACTCTCTCTCAAATGGGGTATATTGGTACTAAAAGAGGCATGGTGTTTACTATGTACATTATACATATAATGTTATTAGCTGTTTTATTCAACTATACTCACCTATTAATGTGTCATCATTCTGTCTGTCCTATTATGCTGTATTTGCTGGTTATGATGTTTAATGTTTTGATAATTACCAAATAAATTCAGCTAAAAATATAAGAGTAATGAAATATTTTTATTCAATATCAGATTTCTAAATGGTAGCAAGATAAATCAGTTAGAACTTTTAGAGAAGAAAAGTTATCTGTGATTTTAGTCCAGAATCACGTGAAAGCAAAACCATTTTATTTAAACATCTGCAGGTTATGGTCCAGCATTATAATTAAAGTAGGAAGGGCCTCAATAATAGAGAGGATATAAAAGAAAGCAAAAGAGTATTGAAAACAATAATTGTATATGCTTTTATGGGAATCAAGTAAAGTGGATTTATTTGAAAAAATGAACATACTGGTATTCATGTTATTTTAAAAGTGGACCTGAACTGTAATAGTAAAAAAAGAGAAAAATACAGGGAGGTAGAATACTTAGTGAAACAATAAATCTTGGGAACCTAATAATTGGAAAGGTAAGAATATATATGTGTATATATATATATATATATATATATATATATATATATATATATATGTGTGTGTGTGTGTGTGTGTGTGTGTGTGTGTGTGTGCATATATATATATATGATAGAGTACATTAGAGGACAAAAATCAACTATGTGTTTGACAGATGCATTATGGGAAATCTGGGTGGGGCTGTATCTGAACAAATGTCACATATTACTTGGCAATATGAGTAATAAAAATTGCAAGCCAAAGTGTGATTAGGCATGGCAATGGTATTAAAAGATGAAAGGAATTCACATTGATAAATAGAAGTTACAATAAGAGGCTTTAAACTTATGAGATGATACTCGTAAAGAAGAGTACACAATTCTATTTGTTTGCAAGTAGAAGAAAGAAGTATTAAGAGGTAAAAACTTTTTATGGAAATGTAAGTGATGTATTATTTAATGTAAGATGGACATGTTAATTATAGCAGGAATAATAGAGAATAAAATGTTCACTAAAAGCACAATATTATTTATTTCAAGATTAAATAGAGGAGTTATTGCCTTTTCTAGTAAACAGTTTGTAAGAGAATTGAATTGAATAAGTCATGGTGAAGAAGGGAAGAAGATAAAGAAGCAAGGAAAGATTATGAGGGTAGTAGAAAGCTTTATTACTAAGATGCATGGCAAAGGAGAAAAAATGATTTAAAGTATAAAAATATCGATAAAGAAAGAATGCATTTGAAAGAGCTGGACATGGTATTGAAAAGGTAAAAGGACAATATAGCACCAGGATTAGATGGACTGGACTGCAAAGTTTATAACAATATGGAAAGAAAGCAGAGGCATAGTTTTATACTGATATTAGAAGAATGAAAAAAATAATGATTTAAGCAAAATAGACTATTTGAGGTGCCATTAAATTAACATGTAAAAAAGCAAAAAGGGCAAACTTGCAAAACTGGGGACTAGTAACATTGAGGAATATAGACTACAACATAATAATGAAAATTATACAAGAATAATTTGAAAATATGTTGGAAAATATATGCTGTAAGGAAGGAATATATATTTTTAAAATAGGCAAATTAAAGAGATGACTATGTTCTTAAAAGAAACAATAAATAATGTATAATATGAAGAAGACCAAGTCAGTTGTTTGGGTATGATGTTACCAAAGCATTTGATAATGTAAGCCAAGAGCAATTACTGATAATTATGGGACTGTATAAAAAACATCCAGAATAATAAAGTTTATAAAACTGACATATGGAAAGAGTAATACAAGCGCTATTGCTAGTGGATGGTTATGTGGATATATAAAACTACAAAGGGGAGATAGGGTTGCCATTAAGCAGCATACTGTTTTCACAATAATTAATGTCATGGTGGAAAATGTATATGCAAAATTTAAAGGAGGATATGCACATAAGGATAGAATACAAATGCCTTTGATTGTGTCATATGCAGTTGATCTATTAATTGGGAAGAATATAGTGTGGTTGACTGAAGTAATGAAAGAAGTAGAGAAACAGCTTATTCAGGTGTATCAGAGAATAAACAAAAAAGTAAGAGTGTGAGGAAATTATCAAATGGGTGAGCATTTTACAAGAATTACAATGAGCTATTAAGAAATTATATTCTTTTTAAGAAGATGTTTAGGAAAATAGTGCATCTGATAGATGTGGTTATATATGGAAAAATTAAGATATTTTTTTTCTTCTTTATGTTTCAAAATGATATAGAAAAGTGACTATTACAAATGGTGTTTCCAGCAATCTAAGGATCTAAACTGAATCATGTAAAGAGAAGAGTGCAGGAGTAATTTATAACAAGACAGAAAAAAATGAGGTGTAGGTCTAATTAACCAAATAGTACATTTGCCAGCCATATACTTTTATTTGGATATTGAATTTGATAAAGATTAAAAAGTGAAAGAGACTACATGGCTTCCAGAGCATAAATTATAAACAGACATGGGGTAAAATGAGTGAAAGCAAGAAAAAGAAAAGATGATGGGGAAACAGCAGAATAAGAAAAGAAGATTAAAGAATGGAAGCTTATTATGGAAGTACATAGATTAAAAAAGAATAGTGCGGTATGAAGGAATTATTACTATTATTATTATTATTATTATTATTATTATTATTATGTTTGTTCCCTATCAATGGTAAGTATGCTTCCTGTTGAATTACTGACAGTGTTAAAGTCTATAGAGAGAATGACATGCACAAAGATGTGTGCACATCCATACATATGCACGCACACACACACACACACACACACACACACACACACACACACACACACACACACACACACACACACACTTGCAGAGGGCTCATGCTGGAAGTGGTAGGGCACTTGCACAGTTAACATTGCAGCAGCATAAAACAAATAATAGCATAGCATTCTTGCATTCATGGACTGTACTCAGCCATATAAATCTCTCTAAAATGTGCCAGGTCTCCATTCTGGAATAAATCTTGGATTAGACACAAATGAGCAGGTACTATGTAAGAATGGGTGACGATCAATGCTTTTCTTGAAGTTTCTGAATTGTACTGTACATTCCTACATACTAACAGAGACTAAAGATGTGCACAGTGCCATGCTATGTTCCTGTATGATACGATGTGCTGGTAGGATCCCATATATCAGATTATGCTGGAATACAGACACGATCAGGATGTAAGTAACACACACTGTTACAGTGCTGTGAGTCCCAGATTCACAATTTAAATTGTCATCTTCACAAATTGTGCACTACACAATTACAGTCCATTCACTAATACTTTATAAACACTTTGTGAAACAAGAATGTATCTTTCATATCTCACAGGGCTGCACACAGTGTCACACTGTTCTGCACCCTACCAATTCTGTTCATCTACTCTAAGCACTAACAGACAGAAGATGCTACATTTCATGAGATAAACTGCACTCTACAAAGAGTGCATTTACATCTATAATAATTACTCACAGGAACAAGATGTTAGAAACAGTTCATTAATTAATTAGTCAACCAGAGGTCAAACAATACTTTGTAAAACAAAGCTTTATCAAGAACATGTTTAGATAATTCTAGAACAATCTGATATGTTTGCACTTCAAATAGTAATTAAAAAATGCCTGAATAGATTTGACAGTTCTCAAAGACTGACGTGTTTAGGTTCAGATGGAGATAAGCAATTCTCTAAGTTCATGGCTTATGGTTTGAACACCTGCACACCAGTCATCTGTGCTTTATTACATCCTTACATTATTTGGTGCAATAATTCAGCTATAATCTAAATTGTGCTGCACTAAATGGATTACTGTTTATTTTATTTTTAATTAATTTTAGTTATCATTTTTTGCTATCTAGTCCATTTCAAACACTGACCGCCTTTTGAAATGAACCAGTAAAATCTATAAATTCTTATAGGAGTCTTCATTAATTGCACTTATCCCTGAGAAGATGATCTGATTTCACCTGATCTAATCTAAATTATAACACAAATAAGTATCTACTTATTTTCAATTATATGAAGTCTTCCTTTATTGTGTGTAACTAAGGGCAAAAATATTCAAGTTTTTAATCTTTTATAAAGTAAAAGCCAGCTGAGTCACATGAAATGCCTTATGGTTTTTCAGATGGATAATCTTTTGAAAGTACTCCACACTGAAATGTCAGTCTTAAGTACAAGCTTGTACAAGGAGCGGCAGATGAAGGTGGATTAACATCTGGACTTCTAACAATAAACTTCATAATGCAGCATTTAATTCTGTTTGCTTTTGTGCTCACAGTTTCAGCATCTCATTCAAATATGATAGGATTGTTGTCTACAGTAGCATTCAAGTCTTTATTTATTTCTACACTGTTTAGTATTTTCTTTCAAGCAATTGTTATTTGAAACTCTAGACTTCACTGTGAAACATCTATCTCTAATGGTAATGATTCTCTGTGGACTTATACTATACCTCATTTAATGACATTTGAAAGTCACTTTGTGTACAAGCACTGTTTATAGAGGTTTGCCATTCAGATGCCATCTGTATGTTTAACATGCCATATGTTCAAGGGCAACTTCAGATTTATGGTGAAGATGTTTAACAAAAACATCTAAAACTAAATAATACCTTTAAAGAAATTAAGAAATCCATCATCTTAATACAGCTATTTTACATACACACACACACACACACACACACACACACACACACACACACACGCACACGGACACGCGGACACACAGACACACACACGCACGCACACACACACACACACACACACACACACACACACACACACACACACACACACACACACACACACATTTTTGACTGTCGCCTGGTTACATAACTGATATCTGACATAACTTGCTTGTTTTGAAAAGTATACTACCAACATTCTTTGAAAAATCAAAAAAGAAAAAAACTAAATCCATCTGTGATGATAAAGTATGCAGAGCTTTAACCATGTGTATGTGTACTTGTAACTATTTAATATAACCCTCTGTCTGTGAAAAGTGTCTAAGCATATAATACATTAAGTCTGGTCTGTCAGTTGTACATGTGAGCTGTAACAGTTAGCTACCCTTCTGTTACTCTGCCTCGTGAGTTGTTAAAATTGTAGTTTACTTTAAATGTTAGTGTGTAGTGTCATTGTTAACAATTCTGAACAGGATGACCGGGTAACCTTGGGTGCGCATTGTGACATCATCCAAAGGTATGCTGCTTTATATTTAATAATGATGTAGAATTATCAAATATGACAAAGTACTTCAGTACAATAGCCAGGTGGGGCAAAGTGGAATGCTACCCCAAATGCAGTGTCTTAGGGGGCACAGCTGGTGCTTCAGCTGAGTTGTTATTCAGCAAAAGTACAATAATAGCAGAAATGTAAGCAGTTGTGATGGTTTAAATGAATGTATATTACTGTATGTGCATTTGTAACTGTAGCACGGACTGATGTATAACAGGATGTTAACCAAACCCATGACCTAGCAGTCCTTATAATGTACAAGCAAGAAATAAATAATCATGCAGTTAGAAAGCAATAAAAGCTATGAAGGCTGGATGCATACATTGAGCAAAGCAGATTGTGAATAGTCTGAAGGCTTGTGCCTTGTTTCTGCTATACCACAGTATGTAAGAAAGTACTCTGTATCAGTAAACCTGCTGCAGCTTGAGATCTATTTATTTTACATTTGTTAACTGGGGGTATCTGACTGAGCCGAAAAGGCCCTTTTTCAGCAGAGGACCGGGAAGAAAAGCTCCACATAGAAAAATTACAGATACATTTAGTTATTTAGACATGATCAGTATACACACAAATTACAGGAGACATGTTTTTACAGTGGCATGCAGCACATCAACAGTTACAGTGGAGAGAAGAAGCAACAAAATATTATTTTAAAAATAAAGGTACTTAATAGATTTGTGGTGTACAGCTGAAATTTGGAACATAGATAGAATACATACATAGTACACAGATACAGTGCATACATTGTAGATTAGCCAGTGTTTGTGAGTAAGACTGAAAACTATTCTCAATTGCTCTAGGTTTAGTATGTGTACCTTATCTGCTTTCACTAGCCTGGGGAGCAATCATGACACTGCCAACTTTGCTTGAGATGTTGCCTGATGAGGTCTTTAAAGGAGGCTTTGGACAATGTGTTTTGAATGCTAGTGGGGACAGAGTTCCATTTTTTAACCACCGAACTACTATATAGTGCATCTCCAAAGCTACTATAGGTGTTGGTGACTTCTAGTAGTAGTTTGCTTGATGATCTAAGAGGCCTTTTGGCTGAGTGATGTTGTACTAGGTTTTTGAGGGCAGGACACTTATTGGGGAGGTGATAGATTGAATGACAGAGGCAGAGCTGATTGTAGCCTAGGCGGTTGGGTAGTTCAAGCCAGTGGAGCTGTCTCAAAGCAGTGCAGTGATGAGTTCTATATGAGCAATTTGCAGCAAAGCTGGCAATTCTGTTATAGCAGGCTTCCATTTTGCTTAGTTCAGTTTTGTTGAGATTAGCCAGAATGGGAGATGCAAGGAGTAGGGGTGATAGAAGTTGGGAGCGAGCAATGGCTGATCTTGTGTTGTTGGTAAGAAATGGTTTGATATGGTAGAGTGATCCCAGTTTGGCATGTACTTTTTTAATAGTTAAGTTGAGATGACTATCAAATTTTAGGTGAGAGCCTCTGGTTATTCCCAATAGCTTAGCCTGTGCCACTGGAGTGATTGGAGTAGCATTTGTGGAGTAGATAGTGAATTGACTGTTATCAGTGTTTTTGTTAGAACTGGCTGTAATCATAAGCTGAGTTTTCTTTGGATTGAGGATAAGTTGGGCTTTGGTAAGGTAGTTTTCAACATCAGAGAATGCTAGTTGAGTTGTTTACAGGAGGGTGGGAATGTTTTGTGCAGCACAGATTAAGGTAGTGTCATCTGCATACTGAATGATAGATACATGCTGTTTGGAGGTATGGAGGTCATTTGTGAAGACTGTGAATAGTAATGGTCCTAAGATAGAACCCTGTGGAACTCCTATAGTTATGGGCAGCTGAGAAAAGAGAGAGAAGTTTCCCATTTCACAGCTTAGTACCTGTCAGTTAAGTAGCTTTGGAACCAGGTAAGAGTGGAATTTGATAGGTGATATTGGTTTAGTTTGTTTAGCAGGATTTGGTGCAAGACTGTGTCAAATGCTTTGGACATGTGCATAAAAAGAGTTGACACCTGCAAGCCTTCATTTTTGAGATGGTTTACTGTGTCTGTGAAGCAGAGGAGGGCTGTAGGGGTACTATGGGCAGATCTGAAACCATGCTGAGTAGGTGAAAAGATGTTGCTGTCTAGGAGATATTTTAGCACCTGGGTATGGATGCATTTCTCTAGGATTTTGGATAGGGGGGAGAGTAAAGCAATGAGTCTGTAGTTAAGTTCAGTGGAGGTCCTGCCTTTATGTATGGGTGTAACATAGGATATTTTCCAGAGTTTGGGCACATAGTTTTCAACATCTGATCTGTTTATGAGAGTGGAGACTGGGATAGCAATAGCATCTGCTGTGAGTTTCAAGAAATAGCTGGGGAGTAGGTCAGCTGCTGTTGATGAGGTTTTTAGTTTGGAGATCATGCTTTTGATTGAAGTGGTGGAAACTGTTTTGAGGGTAAAGCTTGTATTAGTGTTATTTGTGTTGGGGGGGATAGTGAGGAAGGAACTCTCCTGTGATACTAAGGATAGAATTGAGTTCACAAAGTGGGAGTTGGATTGTGTTTCGATGGGAACTTTAGTGTCAGGAGTGGTTGGTTTGGGGGTAGCCTTTGGGGTGGGTTTTAGTAGCTGGTTTACATTTTTCCAAAATTTGTGGGGGTTGTGTTGGTATTTAGTTTGTAATGTTGTGTAGTAGGACATTTTGTCCAGCCTAATGCATTTTTTTGCACGGTTGCGTAGTTCTTGCTACTTAGATAGGCTTTGTGTTTCTTTGGTTTTTTGATAGCAAAGCCAGGCAGAGTCTCTGGACTTGAGGATTTGTTTGGTTTCTTTACTGAGCCAGGGGTTTGTAGAGGTTCTAACCTTGATTTTGCGCAATGGAGCGACAGTGTCTAGGTGTTGTAGAAATGTTTTGTTGAAATATGCAACAGCCTGGTTAAGTGGGAGGGTTTTTACGGGGTCCAGCCACAGATACAGAGTAAAGTGTTGAGGACCTCAGGAGAGAATTTTTTTGTGTTTCTAGTGAATATATAGTCAGTGGTTTTGCATATGCTTGTTCTACTACGTATAAGGTATATTATGTTATGGTCACTTAAGGTGTCTAGGAGACTGCCTGCGAGGGAGTACAATGTGGAGTTCTTAGTTAGGACCCAGTCAAGTATGGATTCCCTTTTAGATTTTTATCACATCTAGTTGGAATTTGGACTAGCTACTGGTAGCCATGGAGATTTATTAGATTACTTGGTGGTTCTGATATGCAGGTGAACCAATCTAGGTTGAAATCCCCCAGAATAAGGGTTTCTTGTGAGTATGTGGAAGAACACCAGGATAAGAAGTCTTCAAGGCTAGCAGGTGTATTACCAGGTGGAATATAGATCACAATTGTGGTGATGACCTTTTTAGGGTGAAGTCAAAATTGTGAGATAAGTATGTCCCAATTATTGGGGGAGGGGGAGGAGTTTGGTAATTGATGTACAGTTAAGTTTAACTTCTACAGTTAGGCAGTTCCACCCCCTTTACGAAGTGGTCAGTCTTGTCTAATGATATTGTAGCCGATAGGGAGAACGCCTGAGTTAGCTGTTTTTATTTAGCCACTTTTCTGTTAAAGCAACTATGTCTGGGGAGTAGTGTGCTATTGTGGACTGGAGTTCAGATATTTTATTTTTGATACTTCTAATATTAATATTTAGCAATAAAAGATGGTTGGTTTTGATGCTCTTGTTGATTTGCCCAGGGATGAAGATAGTGGGGGTGTTATGTTCTGACATTTGTGTTGGAGCAGTTTGTGTTGGACAGGATGGATTTGGGCCTGGGTTGGGGTGGATATCCCCACTTATGGTGAGTCTGGTGCTAAAATGGTGATACAGATGTTGGAGTTTGGTGATGAGTGTGAGAAAGTATTGTGTTTTTGGAGTAGGAATGAGAGCATATGTGTTTAGTTCTGAATTGGTCTGTTATATAGTTCTTGAACAATTGTGGGCAGATATTATTATAATGTGTGGTATCTGTATAAGACAGTGCATAATGTAGTGTTGTGCTACTAAGTTTAGGGATATTGCTAGAGTCATAACTTGTGGTGTTATAAAGAATTATGAGAAGACAGACTAGACTTAGTTGTGTGGTAGTCATGGTTATAAAGTTTAAGTTGGTTCTAGGTGGGAGTCTGGATAGGAATTATAGGGCTGCACTATATGTGGTTGGGTAAGTAGTGTGGGTAATGTAAATAATGCCTAGTGGGAATGAGAGTGGTTGGGAGTATTTTGTGGTGGAGCAAGTTGGTGTGGTATAATGTGATCTTACTTGAGGAGCTGTGATTGTTGGAGGTGATGTGAGGGTGATTTCTGTATATACATTTTATTTTTAACATATATGTATATATTTAATAACAGTTTGGCAAAATTTTTAGGCAAGATGTTTTTAGCAAGTATTTTTTGTGAATTTTATTCTGTGGTTAGTAAAGAAGTACTTATTACTTTAAAATTTTAATTGATTAATTGGGTTAGTTGATTGTAATTATATATAAGCATGGCTTTGACCACTTATTATGTATCTGATGAAGTCAAGGAATAATATTGACGAAAACGTTACTTTGTAATTTGCTGACGTTAATAAAGTGAGTGGTTGCAGTCTTCTTCGCACTGATTTTTTTGGATTATTGGTTTCTTTTTATCAGTAGAGTCTCCGTTTTGGTTTTGTTTGTTTTTTGTTATGGAGACTCGTTCAGGGGAGACCAAATCCATGGAGACAACGGACTCAGTATTTCAGTCCAAAGTGGGCGAAATATGCAAGCTAACGGGACAGTTGACACAACTCATTGATATTCTTTTGCCTTTAGGTCAAGGACTTATGGTAACAGGACATAGTAATGTCATTCCATCAGGTGGTAACAAGAACTGTGCACCATCTACGACGGAGCAGGAGAATGGTATGACCCGCTTACCGGAAAGCGGAAATCAGATGGAACCAATGGATTTTTTACAAACACCTCAGGCTTTGTGAATTTCCAGTACTGGCCAAGATAAATCTATGTCTCTAGGTAACAACAACCATGTTATGCCACAGTTGACCTTTCAGGACTGGTTCCAGGCTAAGCCGAGTTTCCAATTTAACGGAGGAAATTCTACTACCATGGTTGATAACAGCACTTTTTCGGACTCTTTGGGAGCATTACAAATGTGTTTAAACAGGTACAAAAGTTTACAACTGGATAATATGTACCTGCATGAATGTCTTAAAAAAACGGATAGTCCCAAAAGGGCTCCGTTTATACAAATATCCCAATAATGTAATTGTTGGTAGTGATTTTCATAAAGAGCTAGTTAGGGCTTTTGATAATTGTGGTCTTGAAATAGTACAAGCTATTATCAACAAAAATGAAAAAGATATTTGCAATTTGCACAAAGATATCAAGAGATATAATGACCTTGTGACAAATGATTTGTTGTTTATTGTAGAATTAGAAAAGAAAAAATATTATATCAGAATACAGATTGACAAAAATGTGATGAAATACTTAATAGAAAATACAAGAAGCTCAACAGAGATATTAAGGAATATCAGGAGGGACGACAGTACCCAGCACCTCCACCTGTACGCTCTGGCCATTACAGAGAAAGATATATTAACAACACTTCTAATCATTTTGATGTAGTACATGATGTTGATAATTTTGTGGAAGGGGATGAGGAAGTTTATGATAATAACCAAGGACAGGGACCCCTTCCTAGGAGACCTGAGAGAATATGCAAACAGCGCAATAATCAAGATTCTAACCATTTTTCTCCAGGTCATTACCCTTACAGGGTGGGAGATTTAGAGGGCTACAACAGGAACATGCAACAGAACAGGAATCAGAAATGGTAAATGGAAAACCTGCCATTGTTATTGAACAGAAAGGTGATAATTTTTGTGTCCTTAGTAGAACAGGTTACTTTTTATATAATTATAGTGACCTCTCGGTCATGGATACATTTTTTGACTTGTTCACTAAAGGCTTCAAGTATGTGCCACAGAAAACAGTAATATTGCTAAGGTTATTTTGGACCTCAAATTATTTATTAGAAAACTTAACTACTCGGAAACACTACCCACAATGACACTATTACCCCCACTAGGTCTAGTATCTATAACCCCCCTATACACCCCAAGTTGAGGAATCTTGAGAATAGAATTGAACAGCAAATTAGAAGGGCTATTAGTAACAACAAGTATTCTCCCAATTTGACTGCTGGTGAACATGACTTGCTTCTTGAACTTAGCCACAACCCTAGTATCAGGGTTATGGAGCCGAATAAGGGGGGTGGCGCAGTTCTTATGGATAAAATCACCTATGAAAGTAAAATGTGTGCAGTTTTACATGATGATACTCGTTACACACCTGTTTCTATTAATGAAATTCATATTTCATATAAAAAAATAGATTTGTCAATTAAGGATTTACTGGATCAAGGAGTCATTGATTATAGTACATACTGTTATTTAGAAAATGAGAACCCAAGGGTACCCGCGATATTCGGGGTACCCAAAATTCAAAAAGACATAGAGAACCCACCTTTAAGACCTATCGTATCAGCTCAGGGATATAAGATGTCCCCCCTTTCTAAGTTTCTGGACTGGAAACTTAAATCCTTGTGGGGTAGAGAACAACATTGACTTAAAGATTCCTGGGAATTTTTATGTAAGGTCCTACCTGAGTTCAATATTCCTAATTTACAGTTCCTCACCATAGATGTGGTTGACCTTTTCTCTGTTATACCTCACGAGATAGGGTTACTCTGGTTAGAAGAAGCTTTGAGGGAGGGACCTAAGGCTAGTGAGAATGATATCTTTCTAATTTTGGAGCTGGTGGATTTGATATTACATAACAATTTAATTTATTTTTCTGGTGAATATTTTAAACAGATATCTGGAGTGGCCATAGGTGCCAACTGTGCCCCTACCTACGCTGATATTATTTTGTCTGTGTGGGAGAAAAAGTATATAATTCATAGTGAATATAGGAAGAACTAGATTTTTTATTCAAGGTTTTTGGATGATATTTGTATATTTTGGACGGGTTTGACTGGTACTATAGGGGAATTTATGAATTATTTAAATTCCACAACTGACTTTTTGACCTTTACCTATCAGGTCAACCTGGACAGGGTCAACTATTTGGACGTGTCATTAAGCCTTCATGACAATAGTTTTAAATCATCCATTTATTGAAAACCCACCTTTTCTAATAGTTATATTCATTATAACAGTTCTCATCCCAGACATCAAAAAAGGGCATTGTCAAGGGCCAGTTTGTTAGGGCATCCCTTATGACATCGGATGAACTGGAGTACCAATCAGAATGTTCTAAACTTACTGTGATGTTTCAAGAAAGGGGCTATCCTGAAGACTTTATTACTAATACTCGCCAAGAGGTTCAGGAAGGTAGGACTACCAAATACCAACCCATTTTGGGTACAGGGAAGTTGGAAGAATCTCAAGGAGAAGGTGGGCAAAATGAGTTTAAATTGGGTTATAATAAAGCATTCATTATTGAGTATAGTGCAAATTCTGATACTATTAGAAACATTATAGAGTGAGAATGGGATACCTTTCGGGACATTACAGACCTTAACAATTTAAAAGGTAAAACAGTAAAAACAGTGTTCCGAAAGGGGAACAATATCAAGAATCTATTGGAATATGAACCTACGTACTGTAGGTGAAAGCGCTTAACACTTGTTATTTCGGACAATAAATAGAAGTTTTTATTTAACATTGGATCCTGTCACAGTATTTCTTCGTGGAATCTTTTTGTGGTTTTAGTCGTTTGGATAGTGCTTGGATTCCTGGAGGTGCTTTTTTGTAGTTGTGGAATATGAACCTAGTATAAACAGATTTTATAATCAACTTAAGGGTACATACAGGTGTGGAACATGCACACAATGTAAATACATTTCTCATACGGACAGAATATTCCTTCCATCCAGAAAAAGATGGATAAAGGCAACAACGTTCTCAAATTGTAACAGCCAAGGGGTAGTATATTTAGTGACTTGCCAACTATGTCAAGAATTTTATGTTGGCAAAACTGAGAGACATCTCAAGAGGAGAATATATGGTCATTTTTATGAAATACAGAAACAAAATCTCAATAATGCCCTTTATAGGCATATTTTGACATGCCCTGGGGCAAAGTATGAATTCTTTGTTATAGAAACTATGGCCCGAGATAATAGGTGGGGTCCCTGGGGCATAAAATTGGGACACAGGGAAACTTATTGGCAGATTTTACTGGAAGCCAACAGGACCCCTGGTTTAAATGATACCATATCCATTGTACCACTTCTTAAATTAAAAGCTGGGAAATTGTGATATTTTGCTTTGTATTCTTATGTTTTATTAACATCTGCTTTTCATAGTATTTTATGTATATATTGATTTATGTATATACATTTTATTTTTAACATATATCTATATATTTAATAACAGTTTGGTAAAATTTTTAGGCAAGATATTTTTAGCAAGTATTTTCTGTGAATTTTATTCTGTGGTTAGTAAAGAAGTACTTATTACTTTAAAATTTTAATTGATTAATTGGGTTAGTTGATTGTAATTATATATAAGCATGGCTTTGACCACTTATTATGTATCTGATGAAGTCAAGGAACAATACTGACGAAAACGTTACTTTGTAATTTGCTGACGTTAATAAAGTGAGTGGTTGCGGTCTTCTTCGTACTGATTTTTTTGGATTATTGGTTTCTTTTTATCAGTAGAGTCTCCGTTTTGGTTTTGTTTGATGTGAGGGTGAGCTTTGGGTGCGACTGTGATTACTATAAATGTAGAGGTAGTGGGGGTGGGAGGGAATAGGGGGCAGGGCAGGGGAGCGAAGAGAGCCCGAGCAGTAGCGAGGGCGAATAGAGAGGGGCAGAGCCCACCAAGACAAGATTAAAAAGTAAGTATTATTTTACAAATCTGAACACTTTAAACAAATTCCTGAGGTCTATTGGCTTATCAGCAAGCAGAATGCAATTGCTGAATTGTACTTGTGTCCTGGTGGGAAACTAGAAATTTAAAGATGGCTCCATGCTCAGCAGAATTCTAAATATACACTTAGTATTGGGGGAGGGAGATAGCAAAAGTGTGTAAAACAGGGGGACTGCAAAGAAACCAGTGAAACCAGAGAGGCAATCAGTGGAAATCTATCAGTGAAGGCCTCAGAGGGGGTAAGTAATAATTATTCTATATGGTGATGCTCAGAACAGCATAACAGAAATAAAACTGGGTACTAAATTAATGTATGGGCATGTCAGGGCTGGCTTAGTCACAGACTCTCTGTTGTGTAAACCACAGAGAAAAGAGAGAAGGTGGTTTTACATTCTTTAATAATTTCCTCTTTTCTCCTAGCTGTTGCGATCATGGAGCTAATCAGAGGCATGGTGTCATTCCCAGGCCAATGATTCCCTTGGAATAAAGAAGTGCTTAGTGCCCACTGTAATGTCACTTGTGTGGTTATGTGATGTTTTGGAGTTTAGATATTTTAGCAGAGATTAGTTGTGTGTCAACATTTCAGGATGTGATGTTTCATTGTAAACCCCTCTGCATCATTTTTTTAATAATTTTTGATGTAAAAAATCAAAATACATTTTATTTTTATTTATTTTATTTTTTTATTTAATTTTATTTTACATTTGTTAACGGGGATGTCTGACTGGCCCAAAGGCCCTTTTTCAGCAGAGGCCCGGGGAGAAAGGCTCCACACAGAAAGACAATTACAGATACATTTAGGTGTTTAAACAGCATCACAATACATACAAATTTTCTTAGCAGAGATTAGTTGTGTGTCAACATTTCAGGATGTGATGTTTCATTGTAAACCCCTCTGCATCATTTTTTTAATAATTTTTGATGTAAAAAATCAAAATACATTTTATTTTTATTCTTTGCAAACTCTGTAAGTAGATCCTGGAACTCTCTTCCAGCTGATATTACCTTACTTTCCACCTTAGGTCAATTTAAAACTAGACTCAAACAACATTTGTCACTTAACTGGCTATGTCAATGTATCAAGCCTGGCTAACTCGAATGTGTAAAAATCTGTTAACCAGTTGACTGTGTAATTTAATTTAATCCTGACTTGTGCTCAGGACTAACTTTAACCTGTGGAACTTGTTTAACTTGCTTACTTATGTAATCTCTGTAAATAATCTGTTTGTAATATGTAATGCTGGTATTATGTAATGCTGTATCTGCTTACCCTTGGAGCTTTTCTCCCCGGGCCTCCGCTGAAAATGGACATTCATCCAGTCGGACTATCCCGGTCAACAAATGTAAAATAAAATAAAATAAAAATAATTTACAGTAGACATATTTTACAGTGGTATGAAGGCGACACAGTACAGGGGAGTCACAAACATTCATTAATAATAAGAATAATTAATGAATTTCATGGCATCCGGTTGTGGTTTGAAACACAGTATAATACATACATAGTACATTAGATTATTTTTCCAGTAGTATGAAAGCAGCCCAATAGAGGAAAATAAGCCTTCATTAGTAATATAAATCATTACATAGTTTCATGGTAACCATTTCTAATTAGAACAGTAGTAGTACTAGTTAATGTATTTGTTTAAAAGTAGTAATTATTTAACTTGATGGGGTCAGTATATTTGAGTAAAAGTGAGAATTTAGTAAAGTAAGATGGACATAGAATATATGCCTTGCCTGATTGCTTTAGCCTGGGGAGCTGTCATAACACAGCCAGCTTTGCTTCAGATGATGCCTAATGAGGATTTTAAATGAGGCTTTAGAGGATGTGTTTTGTATGTTGATAGGGGGGGTGTTCCATTTTTTAGCCACTGTACTACTATGTAGTGAGTCTCCAAAATTATTATTGTTGTTGGTGACTTGTAGTAATAGTTTGTTTGATGATCGAAAAGGTCTTGGGGCTGAGTACTGTTGTACTAGGTTTTTGACTTTTTGGGGAATTAATAGATAGAGTGACAGAGACAGAGCTGAATATATGTTAGTAGTTTGGGCAGTTCACGCCAGTGGAGCTGGTGCAGAGCAGTACAGTGATCTATATGAGCAATTTGCAGTAAAGCAGGCAATTTTTTTGTAGCAGGCTTCCATTTTGCTTAGGTCAGTTTTATTGAGATTAGTTACAGTGGGGGATGCATAGAGTAGGGTGGATAGAAGTTGGGAGTGAGCAATGGCAGATCTTGTATTTTTGGTGAGAAATGGTTTCATGAGGTAGAGTGATTCCAGTTTGGCATGTACTTTTTTATAGTTAGGTTGAGATGACTATCAAATTTTAGGTGGCAGTCTATGGTTGTACCTAGTAGCTTAGCCTGTGCCATTGGAGTGATTGGAGTAGAGTTTGTAGAGTAGATGGTGCATTGACTGCTGTTGGGGGGTTTGTTAGAACTGGTTATAATCATTAGCTGTGTTTTCTTATGACTGAGGATAAGTTGGGCTTTGGTAATGTAATTTTCTATGTCAGAGAATGTTAATTGAGTTCTTTGCTGGAGGGTGGGAATGTTTTGTGCAGCTCAGATTAAGGTAGTATCATCTGCATACTGAGTGATCGGTGCATGCTGTGTGGAGGTATGGAGGTCGTTTGTGAACATTTTGAAAAATACGGGTCCTAAGATAGACCCCTGTGGGACACCTGTAGTTATGGGTAACAGAGGTGAGAGAGAACTTTCCCATTTCATAGCCTGGTACCTGTAAGTTCAGTAACTATGGGACCAGGTTAGTGTAGACTTTCATAGGTTATACTGATTTAGTTTATTTAGCAGGATTTGGTGGGATACTGTGTCAAATGTTTTGGACATATCCAAAAAGAGAGTTGACACCTGCAGGCCTTTATTTTTGAGTTGATTTATTGTGTCTGTGAAGCAGAGGAGTTCTGTAGTGGTGCTATGGGTGGGTCTGAAATCATGCTGAGTGGGGGACAGGATATTGTTATCTAGGAGGTATTTTAGTACCTGGTATGAATGTATTTTTCTAAGATTTCAGCCAGGTGGGAGAGTATTGCAATGGGTCAGTAGTTATTAAGTTCAGTAGAGGTCCCCCCTTTGTGTATGGGAGTAACATGGGATATTTTCCAGAATTTGACCTGGCTGGGGGAAGTAATAGAAGGAAAGAAAAACAATCAGTAAGGTATGTGAGAGAAACAGGTAAGTCAGAGACATCGTTATGGCTGAAGGGAAGAGTAGGAGGTGAAGGCAAAAGAAAGTCCAGGCACACTATATGCAGTTCCTTTTAAGCAGAACAGTCTTTATTATGTAAGGTAGAATATGTAGTGTGATTTAAAAGATTTATGCAAGATATGTGGCTATGTGAAGAATGGAGGTATCAGTTACAGTTCAAGAACAGTGGTGAATTCATGTTATATCTGTGAAGGTGAAAGAAATTGAGAAACTGAGTTAGTGTCTCATCTGGTGATGTCATCATCCTTGATTGATGATATTGTCATCTGGACTTCACTACTCAGAGATGGATTTCCGCATAGGAGATAAGAATCTAGGTTTAGACTGGTGTAATAGGTTGCAAAGAACCACAGATCATCCTAAGGCAGACCTCTGTCACTGCATCATGTCATAAGTCCCAAATGTGATGTCTAATATAGTGGTATTATTCCAAAAAGTTGTTAAAGACAGCACTTTAACTATCCTAAGGAAGCACAAAAGATATTAACAACTTTCAACAATGGAAATTGGGATGCAAAACATTTAGATGCTAAAAATTGTTTTCAGAATCACTTTGCAGAGGGTCACAAAGAAGAAGAAAACAATGCATCTGTTTGTATTTGTACAATGGAATATTGCTATTTTATTGAATATCTTGCATCTTTTTTTGCCCTTAATTGCATAACCACATGCCATTTCATCCATTAGGAGTATTCGCACTATATGGTATATGGCATTCATTCCAGGATGTGAACAGGCCATTTCTAATGCAGCAGATAACTTTGAGATTTCAATACTTTCAATGCCTCCCATCTGTAACTTGGCACTGATGTAATTTTGGAGACAGCAATTCATTCAGTCAGTCATCTCATTAATACATTATAACCTAAGAGAATAGAAATTCTTCATTTAGTTAGGCATAGTCTGTGTGTGGTGACTAAAATGCTGTCACTTTTCTGGAGTGTTAGCATTAAATATGCAACAGCAGCAAAAGTAGAATCAATTAAATTAAGTTAAAAACTGCCACTGGGTTTCCATCTCAAATAATTAACCTACACGAGAAAACAATTAACACATAATGTTTCATTATTGTTTCTATGAGCATTTATATGTTTGGCATCTTATATGTAATTCTACTGCTAATGAACTAAACTATACAACTTTGAAAATAGCTTAAAGTATTTGACTATCACACGGGGTTAATTTCCTGATTTAGTTGTCAGTACTTTTTTGGCCTTACCAGTTTCAGTGCACTTCTCTTTTATATTTCTTATGTGGGATATCAGTCTCTCTGTCTGTCTGTGACCATGAAGCTGTATGTTGCTGTCTGTAACTTCAGATTCATGGTGACGTACCATTGTGCATTCTTGGTTTTGTCCACAGGATTTCTTACAGGTATATGTTCAGGAGAAAGAGAGCTAAGAAGTTGTTGACAGAAAGGATGCTGGTCTCGAAGCAAATGTAAGGAAATACTGATTCACTAAGAGAGAAATGTGGCACCATAAAATTGCCAGAGGTACCAGTCGAACACAATTCAACAGAGTTTCAAGGGAGTATAGACAGGGTAGACATAGAAATGGAAAGGAAATAGGGTATTGCTATAGAAGTTTCTCAGGGTGAGTTTCACAAGTGGACAGATATGACAATACCAGGGTCACATTCTGCCATCTCTGTCATATGGTCATATCCCTATACCCATGCTATCTTCTTATTTAACATTAAATTAGGCTTTTGATTAGTCCAAGTTTTATTTATACCTTGAAAGGAGGATGTCACTTGAGCTGCTAACTGTGATACTTATCTGGGCCAATCATTACAGTCACTGCATGCAAATTAATAGTATAATTTGCATACAATGTGAGTATTTTGCCCATCATGGACTGCATAGAAACATTTGATAGTGTGATTATAACACTGATGTTGACCTTAATCAAATAATGTCATGAAAATGAAAGACTAATTAGGCCATGTTTTTAGCCATGCAGAAGGGCTAACAGGTGACATGACAGCACTGTGGGTGGAATTATGGTGGCCAGGAGAAAGACAGCAGCAACTTTAACACAGAGAGCAGTGGAGAAGATGTAAAAGAGGACTGTTAATTGGAACCTATCAACACAAGTCAAGAAAGGAAAGTTTCAAAGCTAGAAAGAGTGTTGGAGTAGAGATCTAAGCACAGATATATTGATATGGAGAGTTAGGAGAGTGAATTGAGAAACAAGCAGATTTGGTAGGTAGGAGCCCTGTACAAGTTATAGATTGTAGCATATGTCCCTATTTAAATGAACAGCCAGATTGGACTCATTGGGTGAGATGACTGCCAATCAAAGTAGACAAACCATGGCAACAACTATTAGTTAAATCAATACTTCTAGGTTTAGATGGCTAGTAAAACAAGCAGAAACAAGAAGGGACATAAATACTGCAAGCAGTAAATTTAACATTTTAGAGGAGTTTGGTCTTCATGTTTATGAAGGAATGATGTAGACTACAGCAGCATGGCACTGAAGCAGTCAGGGGAAACTCAGTGGAAACAGTATTTATTGTACATCTGGCATCCCTGAACATCATTTGGAAGGGATATCTTCAGTGAGCAAAATGTGTGTAAATAGCTGCTCACATATGTTAGGATATTATGTGGGGGGAAATAAAGGTTATGGTAAATAAAACAAGGGAATGTGTGCACAAATACCCTTTTGAGTAAGGCCTTGAATATAGGAAAGTGTAGAGCTTCATGGATTACCTCAGGTGATAGAAATGTAGAGGAGTTCCCTTCAGGAGTATAGAAGGTGAAAGAAGGCCACATAGCAGATGTTCACAGCAAGTATGGTGATGAGAGGCAGGAAAGGAGAGTCAAACTGGAGGCATGAAGAAAAGGGGACAGGTGGTACAAAATTCCACAAAGGAGGAGGGGAAGAGAGTATTAAGACTACTACCTCTGAGAGACAGAAGACAACAGGAGAAGGAGCAGAAATATTTATAGGTCCTAGACCTGTTTGGGAGGAGGAATAAGTAAATTATTTGAACACATCAAGAATAGCACCCAAGACCCCAAGTAATAGCAGCTATAAGAGGAGAGAGAGACCAAAGGAGACCAAGAGAAAGGACCATTCAAAGGATGAGTGAGGAGGAGTGTCTTGTTGGAGGATGCAAGGAAAGAGTGTCATTCAAGCTGCTGAAATGCACAGAGCAAAGAGGTGTAACTTGGCTCTGTGATAGATGAAGCTGCACAAACGTTTTTATTTCATCTTTTTTCTTCTGTTCTTCTTGCTGGTCCACGGGTTCCAGGTCATTTGGTGAGATGAGCAAGGGAGGGTAGCTAAAAGGAAGAATGGAAGTACTGATGATATAGAGAGTGAAGCTGGAAGACATGAGTAAGATTTGGAAGCACTTCAGAGAAGAGAAGAAAAGAAGACTAGAGAAGATAACATTGGGACAAGTTTAACAGGTAAAGTTAGCAAATAAAGGTATGTCTTGTTTGATGTATAGCATGTATAGTATTTCTGTAATTTGTTGACTGATATTCAACTTTGCTTAAAAGTTGGAGGGACTTTTAAAAGTATAGCAAAACCTGGGATAAAGAATTATGGAAAAGCATAGAACAAGAACTATAAACACTTTCAAAGATATATCGGGGAGAGTGGCACACACTGGAGAAGATGCATAAATCTTTGAGGGAGCAGTATTTTATTAATCATGCATATGTAATCTTGTATCAATGTATGGTATTAAATGCTTAGGCTGATATACCAAATTTGATAAATGTATATTATATGAGTATAGTATAAGTAGAAGTTAACTGATTTAAAACAGAGGGCTTGCTTTATAAGAGATGACAACAGCTTCTGGTTCTTCTGCAGCACAACAGAGACTGGGATGACTGAGCATGAAAGGACAGTTTGTGTTACTTGATACGTTTCATAAAGTTTTTGCTTCGTCTTTGTGTATTAATGATCAATGGATGGCGTTAAGACATGGTAACAGATGATAGTACATAAGTACATACCAAGTAATAGAGAGAGACAAGAGAAGAGGGAATTTGGGCGTGAGTATCTGGTTTAGTAATTTTGTTACACATTAGTGTACTGAAATGGCTAGACAGCATTAGCAGCTACCAACTAAAAATGTGCAGGGGAATGATATTGACAATAACTGTTTATGTCAATAAGATGGAAGACTGAAAATGCATCGGGGATTATGGACATTTTAACGTTAGTCTAGAAAGGATTAAGGTTAGAGTAGCATTCTAAACATAGGGATAGGTATAGTTAGGAGGGTGACCTAAACATGATGACCATTGTGAAGGAGGTGGCTTTGTGTGGACAGCACCATGCTCTGCTGGCAGGGGGGTCAAAGGTGGGTCTCCCAACCCAATCCAATGGCCCATGGGAAATGAGATGTAGACAGGAATGTGGAACTTCAGGAGATAAAATATCTCATTAAGTGGGAGATGGTATAGAATATCTGGTTAGTAAGGCAGTGGAAGTGTCCGTCAATGAAATGAAATTGAAGAAAAGGGAAATGTACAAGCTGCAGTGTAATTGATTGTCATTTCCAGGAGAGAGTTGATCCTTGTTCTACTACATCTATGTAAAAACTTATACTGTAAACTTCAATGTTTGCATTTTTCACATATGTTACATTCTACTATGTCATGCTTATAACTCTTGTATTTCACTATACATGAGCTTTTGTTACATATTACTCCAACTATACCATTCTCAAGCTGTGACTGAAAGCTGCCATTTATGATAAGTGCTCTGCCCTAGTTAGCAAATGTTACATGCATACATACATGCATACATACATACATACATACCTGCATGCATACATGCATACATACATACCTGCATGCATACATACACACATACATACATAGCTCCATGCATGCATACACACATACATACATACATACCTGCATGCATAAATAAATAAACAAGTGATGAAGAGAGTAGCATATATATTTGCCTGAGTAAAGGAGAGAGAAGTGAGAGAGTAAAGAATGGAAAATAATGATACTAGGTGAATGGTGGGGAGACAGACCACAGAAGGAAGATGGTGGCTCTGGATTCTTTCTATGGACTGTGTGCATGTATATGTGTGTGTGTGTGTGTGTGTGTGTGTGTGTGTGTGTGTGTGTGTGTGTGTGTGTGTGTGTGTGTGTATATATATATATCTGTAGTCGACCTTGAAGGAAAGAATAGCATGAATAATTGAAGTGAAAAAGAGGGAGATTGCATAGGTGGGAGTTCATCATACTCATAGAACTTAAGAAAGGGAGACAGTTTGAACCCACAGTTCCATAAGGAATTAGTAACCAAAAAAAGAGAACAGCAACCAAATAAACACAAAGGTGTCCGGCACAATGAAGGTTATCCTAAATTCCAGAAATGCAGGCAAATCACTCAAAAATGTAATAAATCCTTTTATTACATAAACGTAAAACACATTCCAAAACGAAATCAATTAGTGAGACCTGTTAAAAACTGATATTAATATTTAAACTTCAAAGTACAAATAAAATAAAAAATAAAAGTAAAAATGAAAACTTTTATTTCCTATGTTAAGGAAGCGTAAGTCATATATCAAATATCAAATCTATAAGATAGGACCCGAACCCAGGGACCTGCAATTCAAAATTTCATGTTTACAAAGATGAAAATACAAATGTTTATAATAATAATGTATAATAATTGAACTTCCTCATGTGTATATACCTTGATGCCATTTTTTAGTTAACTAAAACAGCGAAGTGTTTGTACTAAAAAATGTGTCTGTATTCATATAAGTATATAATTTATAATTTATAATTTATTAAAAGATGTGAAGGAATTCATATTATATATATATTTGTACTTTGAAGTTTAAATATTAATATCAGTTTTTAACAGGTCTCACTATTTGTATTATGATGAATTATTGTTCTATGTATTAAGAAAAGCGCCTTCGCTTGTATCATGATTTTAACGTATGAATGTTGCTTTAAATGGAACAAATTTCAATAAGGCAATGGTTTCAATGATTAATGATTTTATCAATTAATTTAATGAAATTTGGAGAATATAAAAGGAAAGTTGAGGTTTAGCAATTTATTCTGATGAAGTCTCCGTTTGTGGAGACGAAAGCGCTTAATCGATTTTGTTTTGGAATGTGTTTTACGTTTATGTAATAAAAGGATTTATTAAATTTTTGAGTGATTTGCCTGCATTTCTGGAATTTAGGATAACCTTCATTGTACCGGACACCTTTGTGTTTATTTGGTTCCATAAGGAATTTCAAAGAGCTAAGGAAGAGAATGATGAAACTGCAGGGTGTTAATGGATGGCTAGAGAAAGGGTCTAGGGAGTGTGGTTTTATATTTTCATGGAATGACTGGAAACAGATGAGTACTGATGGGTACCAAGGTGGCTCTTTGGATAAACAGACTGTTGGCAAAGTAGCAGAGGTAATTGTTACAGAGTGGAACCTATCAGATCTTATCATGGTTAACATGTGCTGGAAGTGGAAGGACAGGAAAGAGAATGGATGGAGATGGAATCTGGGAGACTAGAGGGGAAAAGAACAAATTCAGTGGATGCAAAGAATGGTGAAGAAGGTGATGACACAGAATGCAGATGCTTGAGGCTGAGTGGTCATTAAAGAATGCGATGTGGTGAAAGTCCCGTGGAGGGAAAGAATAACTACTCATAGATTCATGGCAATAGTTTCATGGCATTTTCACTAAATGCCATTCAATCAAAATTAAATTGCCAAAAATACATATTTTTTTTCAATTTCAGCAAAAATCTTATTTTGCAGGGAAGAAATCCCCCTTTGCCTCCCACATGTAAAGGGAATCCCCATCCGTTCAACTTACTGTATGTATACAAACTCTGAGATGACGTAATATTGGGAAAAAGTACAAGCTGTTGGATAACTAAAATGTTTTCATCAATTTATGTTTATCCAAACAGCATTCTACATAAATGCATTCAGTAATGTGACTGCACCCCTACGTTTGCAGGGTAAAAGTAGGAAGAAGTAAATGAAATTGGTGAGTGGACTTGATGATGGCTAAAAGTGTGATTGTAAGGTTATAAGGGGAGAGCAGGAGACAATGTGGCAAAGTAGTTTTTTTGGGGTAAAGAATAAGTTGAGGGAATTAGAATAAATTAGGATAGATGCAAAGGTGGTTAAATGGGTCCCTATTATTTTAACGAACGCAATGAATTGCGAACGCTGTTTAGTCGAACGTCATTAGGCGAAATGGCAAAATACCGAAAGCACGGAACAGCTGGGCCATTTTCAGGACTTTGCCATTTCCTCCATGGTGGTGCGATCTCAGAGTTGGTATATTTAAGCAAGGGGTATGTGGGGGACAAAGCCCCCCACTTTATTTTGTGTTTTGAATTTTTTTTTTTTTTTTATGGATCAGGTTTTGGACACTTTTTTTCTTTTTTTGGGGGGGCGGGGATTTGTAAAGAAATCTTCAGGGTAAAATTAAAAAAAGCTACTAACAGCCACAAAGTACAGGAAGAAAAGCATTGTCCAGCAATAAGATGTTTCAGAAAGTGTTCTTACTACGTGTAATCATGAAGTGATTTTGAGTTTATCTGTCTTTATTTGTAAAGTATGGCCATGGAGACACTTTGTTAGTACCTTAACTGAAATTATTGACTGCAGTTTGTGTAAATCAGCACTTTACGTAACCTGAGAAAGGCAGCAATTCTTGCCCTTGACAGATATACAATCTCCTAACATCGCAGGGTGTATTTGGTAACTCACTTTTCCAGTAGCTGACATCATCTTGACAAATGCAGGCACTGCAAAGCAGAGCACCACTGTGTAGTTTCAAGAGCAAACTAGTACAAACCTGCACCCTTTCTCCTCTTCATGGCTCATACCCACATTCACAGAATAAAGTTTTCTTCTTCACAGACCCCTTTATAGATTAAACAACCTGTTTCTGCACACACCTACCAAATTATGGCAGTGCGAAAATCTGGTTGCGATAATACATAAGTACCAGAGTAACATAGTCCTCCTTATTCTATAGTATAACCTAAACGCACGCTACCCAAAGAGTAACATACCCCTCCTTATTCTATAGTATATCCTAAACACACCCTACCCTAAGAGTAACATAGCCCTCCTTATTCTATAATATATCCTAAACACACTCTACCCTAAGAGTAACATACCCCTCCTTATTCTATAGTATATTCTAAAAGCACCCTACCCTAAGAGTAACATAGCCCTCCTTATTCAACAGTATATCCTAAACGCACCCTACCCTAAGAGTAACTTACCCCTCCTTATTTTATAGTATATGCTAAACACACCCTACCCTAAGGGTAACATAGTCCTCCTTATTATATAGTGTATCCTAAACACACCTGATCCTAAGAGTAGCATACCCCACCTTATTCTATAGTATATCCTAAGCAAACCCTATCCTAAGAGTAACATACCCCTCCTTATTCTATAGTATATCCTAAACACACCCTATCCTAAGAGTAACATACCCCTCCTTATTTTATAGTATATCCTAAACACACCCTACCCTAAGAGTAACATACTCCTCCTTATTCTATAGTATATCCTAAGCACACCCTACCCTAAGAGTAACATACCCATCCTTATTCTATAGTATATCCTAAACACACCCTACCCTAAGAGTAAGATAGCCCTCCTTATTCTATAGTATATCTTAAATGCACCCTACCCTAAGATTAACATAGCCCTCCTTATTCTATTGTATATCCTAAACACACCCTACCCTAAGAGTAACACAGCCCTCCTTATTCTATAGTATATCTTAAACACACCCTACCCTAAGAGTAACATACCCAACCTTGCTTTATGTTATCTTTGTTTCTCATTTTCTATCTTGTCTCTCTTGCCTCCTAAAGTTACTCTTTTCATCCTGTGCTTCCAGTGCTAGTCAGCAGGAAGCTAAAGAACCCTCTCCAAATATTGGCAGGTCACCACATTGCATAACAATCCTGCATTCCCTCTTTCAAGGAAACCAGTAAAGTATGTCTGCTGAATAACTCTTACAAGAAAGACTTTCTATTATTGTACCACTAACATAAGAAATAAAGCCAGTCCTGAGGTAGGACAGCCAGCAGCCTCTACTCCCCCTTCTTTATTTCACTACCTCACTCTTCCTACCTGCATAGATACCCCCTTGTCTTTTCACACATTGCTCTTGTGGTCTACAAACTTACACTGTCTCAAACTAGCCTGCAATACTTGAACTGTCCACTAGATGGCACGCTTATTCCAGCCATAATGTCCTCTTATCTTTCTCACAGGATCAACTACTTACCTCAATTTCTTTAATTTCAGTAGTCCTCAAAGTGTTATTTCAGACCTCTCTTATTTTTCTTTCATTTCTACTCTTCACAGACATCTTTCTAGTCCTCTTGTTTGTTTTCCCTCCATAGCTACAGACCACGGACACCTTTCTAGCCCCTATTCTATTGCAACTTACCACTGGAATTAGCCTAAATGATTGTTGTTTGCTAACTGCTTCAGTATCCGTTGCCACCCAATTGTTGGGTGTGTTCATCCTACGGGCTTACTCCGCTCCAATTCCTACCCCCAATTCCCACCCACCCCGAGGGGTCCTACCCTTATACATACTAACCACACCTCTTCCTCTTCCCATTACTCTCTAAACACACCTCTTCCTCTTCCCACTACTCCCTAACCATACCTATTCCTTTACCTTTACTCTCATTACATACCTCTTGCTCGTACCATTATTTCTTCAAACACACATTTCCTTCTACCTTACCTTCTAAACACTCTCCAGTTACCCAACTGTTCTAATATTAACCTCACACTAATCTCCTTTTAATCACACCACACCCTACTCCCTTCTGTCATCCCTACCCCGTGAATTTCTTTTTCTATCAACAAACAATCTATATTTACTCATGCAATGTATAAACAACCCATCCAAATGTATTTCCCACTCTTATTCACACTCACACTACAACCGCCTTTAATCCTCACCCATCTATTCACCTCTTTTGAAAACCCGCTAAGCCCACACCTAAACTACCCCAAGAAAGAAACCAACTCTCCAAACTCTCCTCTCTTCCTTATTCATGCTAATATAACATCCTCATCCAATTACATACTTCCTAAATACCACAGAACACTTCACTTAAAATACAACAATCATAACCCCAGGAAAGGCCTACCTCTATACTGCAGATTCTCCAACCCAAACTATCTAACTCTACTACTTTCTTTAAAGGATGGTGACATCCACCCTAACCCAGGCTCACCAACAATTCCTATCTCTCTACTTAACCACAACGAATCACCCTTGCATGTCCTCTCTAAACCATCGAACTCCCTTCTAATTGCTCATCTCAATATACTTAGCATAAACAATAAAATAGCTCACCTCCAGGCTCTAATTGAAATCTACTCATTCGATATTCTCTGTTTAACAGAAACCTGGTAAAAACATGTAGCCAAAGACAATGAAATCATCCCACCTGGATATAATGTCCTGAGACGAGACCGAGTATCCAAAAAAGGTCGTGGGGATGCCATCCTATATAAATCTAGCTTACAATTAACTGCTCACAACTTTAAACCACCTATAGACTCCAATGCAGAAATTCTTATCTCCAAACTTCATCTTAACAATGCCAAAGCCATCTATATTATCTGTATATATCTACCACCCAGTAACAACACTGCCACCATGGAAAACATACTTTGCTGGCTTTCCCAAAACCTGCCCCAAGAAACCATCATCCTAGGTGACACTAACATTGACTGGAGCTGCTATTGCAGCAGCCTTCCCACAAACCATATTAACATATATGGGTATTCCCAAACCATTACCACCCCCACCAGGATAAATAAATCTAACAAGAAATCTAGCTTATTAGACTAGATTCTCATAAACCATCACCCTCACATTTATGGTTCAGGAACCCTCCTTGATGATTTAAGTGACCACTTTCTTACATATATCATCAGACATAAAATCATCTCTCCCATTCCAACATCTGTCAAAAACATCAGATCTAAAAAGTACTTTAGCCCTGAACTATTCCAAATGGAACTAAGAGTGTGCAACTGGTCTCCCTTACTTAACCTTCCTTTAGATGAAGCCGTTAATTACTTTAACTCCAACTTCCTTGCCATTCTCAACCACCATGCTCCAACTAGATTAATTAGATTCAAAACCAAATCTGCTCCATGGCTTTCAAAAGAAACCAAATACAAAATAAATCTTAGAAACAAACTCTGGGCAAAATGGAGGAAGACTAAAAACCCTATAGACCAACTAATATTTAGACAACTAAGAAATGAAACCAAGAAAGCTATAATATCTGATAAAAGAAACTACTACCTGCAATCCCAACAAGCCAATCAAAATGACCAACAAAAATTTTGGGCTAGCATTAACCAGCTACTCCATCCAGGTCAATCTACTACTCCAGACCCTCAAAACACTGACCACAAAAATCCAATGAATACAGCTAATGCTTTCAATACCTTTTTTACTAATGCTATACAAACACTAGCTAGTCAACTATCACCCAATAATTTCACTCTGCCTTCCGATAAATCAACCTTACCCCCTACTTTTCATATTCAACCTGTCCCAACAACATATATTCTAACCCTTTTACAGAAACTAAAACCATGTTCACCCTCAGCAGACCAACTACCCGCTGAATTCCTACAACTATCAGCCAAAGCTATTGCTTATCCCATTTCTATTCTGATCAGTAGAACTATTACTGAAAGTCATATCCCCAGTTTATGGAAAATTTCCCATATTATCCCCCTCCATAAAGGTGGACACTCCACTGAACTCTCCAACTACCGCCCCATTGCCCTTCTCTCACCTTTGGCAAAGATCATGGAGAAATGCATTCACAAACAATTACTTGACCATCTAACCCAAAATAATTTACTTTCCAACTGTCAACATGGTTTCAGACCTTCACATAGCACTACCACAGCCCTTCTCTCCTTCACAGATTGTATCAACTAAAACCACAATCTTAACAAGCTTTCTTCAACATTATTCATTGACTTGTCTAAAGCTTTTGACATGGTAAATCATCAAATTCTCATCAAAATGCTGGAATCCCTGTCACTAGATACATCTTCAATAAAGTGGTTTCAGTCCTAACTTGATAAAAGACAACAGGCCATACTATGGCACAAGTCTCTATTCTCTCACCTGACCGTCAACCTTGGTGTCCCCCAAGGTTCCATCCTAGGACCTCTACTTTTTTCAATATTTATCAACGACCTTCACATTGCCATCCCCCAAGCCACATGCATTCAATATGCAGATGACTCCACTCTGATATGCTCAGCTACCACCTCTTCTGAACTTCAATCTCTTACCCAACGAGTATTTAGCATGGTTGAGAAAGGGTTCACACATAGATGCCTTCTCCTAAACCCCAAAAAGACTAAACTCCTCCTCTTCTCTGCCACCAATAAGTCCTCTCCTCTTGATTTCTCAGTTATCTCTACCAATAAAACTATTATATCCCCCGAACCTACCACCAAACTATTAGGTATCACCATAGACAACAATCTAATCTTTGATATCCATAACAACAACACTATAAAAACTGTCAACAAAAAACTAGGCTCTCTCTATAGGATAAAATCCTTCCTCCTACCTTCAGCAAAAATCACTATAGCACACACTCATCTAATCTCTTCACTTCTTTATGCCTCTCCCACTTTCACTAATCTATCTAAAAATAATCTTAGCAAATTGGAAATGTCCTACAATAACATTAACAGATTTGCTACAGGACACCCATTTAGAACCCATCATTGCATTATTTTAAAGCAACTAGGATGGCTTGAACTACAAAATCTAATTAAATTCTATCAACTATCTATAGCCCACAACACTCTTTACAAACCTTCCAAAACTCTTATTCTAGCCCCACTCATCACTCCCTATAAAAACCTGAAATCTTTAAGGTCCTCTCAGAGACTTCTAGTACGTATCACTAAACCAAACAACAAGGCAGGCGACTCCCTCTTTTCTAATACAGTTGGAAATGCCTGGAATCTCCTCCCCAGTGAACTCTCCTCAATTCCCGCTCTATCGTGCTTCAAAAACAAATTGAAAGTGTTCCTCAGAACACACTGGTTATGCCCATGTACTAAACCTGACTAGTTATATGTCTCTAACTATTTTGCTCTTCCTACCCCTTCATCTCATTAGCTGTAATTTCCTTCCTTATTAACCATAATACTATCTCCCACTAGAACATCTTGTTTTGTACTGGCATGCTATCTTATGCCTGTACTCTGCACTGCTACATTTTACTGTGAAAACCAGTAATATGAATTGTAAATATGATTTTGTTTTTGTTAATGTTACCTTATTTGTTATCTCGGGCCTCTACTGAAAATGGACATGTATCCAGTTAGACTAGCCCGGTCAACAAATGTAAAATAAATAAATAATTAATAAAATCATCCTTATTCTATAGTATTTCCTAAACACACCCTCCAGGTGTTTCTGCAGTTACCAGCTACTGCGCCTCTAGGCGTCAAATATTACTTGTTCATATTTGCATTAGTAATTCCAAAAACTGTGTTACATACAAGATATCAGAACATTTTATCTTGAAGCATACATGATGCCAAATACAATTGCTTTGACATTTGACATCTGTCAATGAGTATTTGTTAAAACTATAAGGAGTTAACTTCATTTTATAAAGGCTCATACAACACCCACTGGGAGTTAAAGTTACACACTCAAAAGAGCTGTACTGGCGAGAATGAGTTAAGAGGGACACATACACACACACACACACACACACACACACACACACACACACACACACACACACACACACACACACATGCACATAATACATGTACACATGCTGTATAAACATACCGAAATTTTCTCAAAAGCATGCACAAGTATATACACACACACACACATGCATGCATACAGACACAAGAAAAAATCACACGCATACATACAGACACAGAAGAAAGTAAATACATTATAGTAATGAATAAATAGGAAGTATTATCCCTAAAGGAAAGAAGGCACACTATTGACTTAATAGAAGGAGAGTACAAAGCTACAACTGGCAACAAATTAGATGGGTATAGAAAGGTGAGCTTTATAAACAAGAACAGAAAATGATGAAAAGCCTGTCTGAACTAGCTGAATTACTTGGTTCAACATAAAATGTGAAGTGATAGAGGTTTAAAAGAAAGGACTATTGAATATCAAAAAGATTAAATAATAGAAGTGTCTGAGATCTACCGCATACATATTAATAATAGAAGAGCAGTTAAGGACTATGAAAAGGTAAGGATAGTTACTCACATGAGAAGACACAGAAAGTATGGAAGATATTTTGATAAAACTAGAAAGTTCAGTAAAAGCAGTCCAGGCATTACAAGAGGTTAGGTGTCAGTTGATGGCTTTCTTTTGCTAATGAGAGTAGAAAATAGTAAACATCTAGGAAGGGCTAACTGAACTCAGATGAGCAAAAATATGAGGCAAATGTTCATCATATGTGTATACTACATGGCAAACTGTCTTACATGGGATTTATATATATATATATATATATATATATATATATATATATATATATATATATATATTAGGAAAGTAAATGAAAACAAATGTTTTGGCTTAAGTAATACACAGTACTGCTGATAATGAATAAACCAAGTAAATCTTAAGAACAAGAAGCATACATATTTTTATTATGTAGAATACTCTTTTTTATTTCACATTTGCTACCCAGGTAAGTCATCTGGTCCAAAGACTCTCTTTTCAGCCATGACTTGGGCTTATCAGGCAAATGGAAAGTACAAAATTGAATATGAACGCATGATGTAACATTCCTTTGAAGTGCAGAAATACATATACAATATTCATATTCAGGCTATCAAAGTATACATTAAACATATAAAATTCAAGATCAGGCAAGAAAAATAAAAGTAAGTATAATATATTTAAACTGTACAAAGTATGGCAATAGTTGATTGAATAGACATTTACATAACATAGATCTTAGACAAAGTACATTGAAGAAAAAGCCATTCATTTTTTAGAAACTGCGAGAAGCAGTTACAGAGTCAACAGAGAATTGTAGTGATCTGGAAACAGTGGTTATGTAGATGTGAGAAAGAGAATATGAACACATGATGTAACATTCCTTTGAAGTGCAGAAATATATATACAATATTCATAGTCAGGCTATCAAAGTATACATTAAACATATAAAATTCAAGATCAGGCAAGAAAAATAAAAGTAAGTATAATATATTTAAACTGTGCAAAGTATGGCAATAGTTGATTGAATTGACATTTACATAACAGATCTTAGACAAAGTACATTGAAGAAAAAGCCATTCGTTTTTAAGAAACTGAGAGAAGCAGTTACAGAGTCAACAGAGAATTGTAGTGATCTGGAAACAGTGGTTAGGTAGATGCGAGAACGAGAATTATTTTTTGTAAGTTTTCCCCCATTATGCTAATTTATTTTATTATCTCCCCTCCCTGAATAGATTTGTTGGAGAATCAATCCAGTAAAGTAGAAACAATAGGACAGAGAAGATCAGGTCAGGTATGTTAAGAATTACTTCCCTATCCAATATCTGTAACACAGTTACATTTGTTTTCTTTAAGTAGGTGGGACTGAAGAACCCTCTTGAAAGATGCAAGCTTATCTGCCTGTTTGATTTCATCAGGTAAGAAGTTCCAACAGGCAGGATCAAGTTTAGAAAAGGACCTTTCACAGGCAGCAAGAATAAAGTGGGGCCCTAGGTAATAGAAGGCAGTTAGAATTATGGAGAAAGAGTAAGAGGGGCTATTAATACACAATTGAGTAGGAGAGGGCAGTATTTTTGATGACAACTTTAAAAGTGACAGTACCCAGGAGGGGGAATACCATGTCAATAATAGGAAGCCTATTTGCATCTACTGAGAGTAAGGCAATGTTGTTTGCTTTTGTTGAAGATGTTAACAAATCTGAGTATGTGTTTTGGCAGATTAAAGTTGGCTAGAATTTTAAGATGAGCTAAGGGCAATGATTGACTGTCCAATTTCTAGCTTGGGAAGTAGTACATTAAGGGCAATTGCATATCAGGCTTCAAAAATCCGGTGGGCAGTCTTGTACAAAACTTTTAGTTCAGCTAAGAATTTAAGAATTAGGCTATCAATATGTTTATGAAAGTTGAGGTATTCTACAAAGTTGAGATAAAGATACTTTGTTCAGCAGCATATGGCTGGGAAGTTCCTGGGGGATCTCTAAAGGTAAAACTTAGGGAGTGCTGCAGTTTTTGGTGCACTCCAAACAATATTAGAAAACTTTTGTACAGTCAGCTGTAAGATTATTACAATCAAGGCAGTTTCAGAAAGTTAAGAAGTTAACCTGCTGTTCATTTTTTAATGTCAGAGATGTTATATATCATTTGCGTACAATATTGGCAAGTGGGAGGTCCAAAGGAAGATTATTTAAAAAAAGCAAAAAGAGAATTGCCCATACAACAGAGCACAACCTTGTGGAATGTCTTTGTGAGATGTACCTGAAATGGAGGTATTGTTAGCTCCATAGCTGTGAAAGTATAACATGTAAGATGGAGGCACTTTCGAGATCATAGAAGTATTACAGCATTTGTAACAAAGGAGGATACTGCCAGCACAGCTATCTGGAATTTTGTAAATAATTATATGTAATTTGTGAATATCAACACAATTTATATAAAATGCTTGTGTTACAAATGTGTTAGAACTATATGTCATGTGAATATCAAACTGCTGGTACAGAAAAGTGTGTGTTGAAAAGGTTTTTGCAAAGTGCTGTTTTAAATATAGCCACAGTGTGCTCTACTGGAATAGAAAAGAAATGTACATGCACTATTGTAACTGTTTAAATGTATATATTTTAACAGTGGAAACTGAAATACAGGAGGTCAACTTAAAAAAAATAGCTAAAATTAAATTACATTATGGATATACAATAAAAGATGGTCCTGGGGATTTAATAAAATCTGTGTAGGCATAGTGTAAAGCCTATATGAAGGGTACCATGGCTGTGTATGCAGAATACCCTTGGCAGTGTGCCTTGCATGATAATGAAGGCGCATCACTGATGGAGAGCCATGTAACTTGGTTATTGGATCAGTGCAGGGAGATGAGTAACACATATCCTGCACTGTCAAAGTGCCGGATACCAATGTATGCATATGTAATAAAAAGTTGGGTTTTTTTGTGTGTTTGCACAGCAAGGAGCAAGGGACCCATGTTAGACATCTAAAAATAGAAACTGGATACATTTAATTATAAATGGAAAGGTCAAGTTTAAGCATAGCTGAGCGTGTTTGCATGGCATGCCACAGTTCTCAGCAGTTCTTAAACATAGTGGAGAGTTATATATATATAAATGTGTAGCAGCAATCCTCACATCCACATAGCTGAATGGTTAAAGTGCCATCCTTAGGTGCAGGGTTTGATTACACAGACAGGTTATTAAATTTATTTTGCAAATATACATTTATGAGAAGCCCTATTAAATCCCTGATTGAATTATGTATGAATACACCGACAGATTATTAAGCATGTATATTGCAAATACACATTATGACAAATATTCTTAAACCCTTGATTGAATACTTTATGTATGGAGAGACGTTATTATTAGGCAATTATGTGTCCAATACACAATATGAAAATTATATTTCAATCCCACTTTGGTGAACACAGCTAAGCCTTGCCAAGCTCTGCTTAAACCAAGAATGTTTTAGCAGTGCTTGACTGGTTTGCGCTTTGTTAAGCGGTGTGAAGCACTGCTAAGCAATGCCCATTTAAGCACTGTTAAGCCCTGCTAAGCAGTGTTAGGGCATTCTGGAGTCCAGGGTCATGGTTGGACTCCTCATTAAATACAATGATGTCAGGCTGCTGCAAGGCCAATGTCAGGGATGGAAGTACAAGTCAGTGGCCTGGGATCAGTTGGCACGCAATCTCACCAGTGCAACTGGTATCTCCTACACAGGTGAGCAGGTGAGTCATCATTTTGATGACTTGAAAAATCATAAGGGGGATCTCTTGGCCACCAGGGTCCAAGATGCTCAAAATGGGAATGCCTCACATGTTTCTAAGTATTGTTGTCATTGTTTTACCAAACCCTACTCTGAATGTGTGATAGACAGCTACCCATAATGATGTGTTTCTCTCCCCACAGCTGCAGAGGACACATCTCACAACGTACAGGCCCATGCAGGCCAGACCAGATTATACAGTGAGTGTGGTGAGTACAGGTGTAACTTGTAATCTATAGTCATATAAACAGAAGGAGTAAATCAGTAAATGCCACTAGGTATATTCAGTTTTGATTGTACTGCAATGAATGTGGTCATAGACCTGCACTGAAATAAGTGAGTAATGCTAGGTACAGTTCAATAAAGATGAAGGGATGAAACCTGATAATGTTAAGGAAATAAAGTTTCTACTGCATTACTAATGTTAAGGGAATAAAGTTTCTACTGCATTAATAATGTGAAGGAAATAAAGGTTTCTACTGCATTAATAATGTTAAGGGAAATAAAGTTTCTACTGCATTAATAATGTGAAGGAAAAATGTGTCTGCTGCATTAAGTGTGGAATTACAGCTGTATTGCAACACCTGCATTATATGAGCTGTTCTTCAATAAAGACTGGAAATATATAGCAATCACTGCATGAAGTCACCCCTAATAAAGCTGTGTTGTGCAATATGTGTGTATTTTGGGTTATTGGTCCTGAAATCGAGTATTACATCTGTTGTGATGTAAAAACACAAACAATAACAGTAAGTGACTGAAGGTTAGCTAATAAAAAGTGTTCTACTAAACTGTAGATATGGAGCTGTACTATAAGACATAATGCATTATGATATTTGTTCTGCACTAAGATCTGAAGAAATAGTAGGAATGTCCAGGATAATATTGTGTATCTCGGGATTGTATTGTGTTGACCATTGCATTTCAGCTATATGCATTTCTGCTCTTAGGTACGCTGCTGCATCTACAACTGTATATCGGTCAGGTAACCCAGCACTCTGATATCATTTGTACACATCACAGATATTTCCACCCACTAGGGGTTTAATGTCTACACCTTCATTCCATGTATTAATCCACAGTTCATCTACAACCATTGTCATGCATGGATCTCATGCATGTGTGTTCAAGTGTCACTGCAGTCTTGTATAACACCCTACCTCTATTACCAGGTCATATTTTGTTACCAGGTGAGCTCTAGGCACATATCAGTCAATCAATATGCAACAGTAGCTCAGTTTGATAAATGATAGGTGTGATGTACATTTTGTCACACAGAGACCAAGGTTTGAATCCAGTGACAAGTACTACTAAATATTATAGAAGCAATTATGTAATATTAACAGATGTTCTCCTCACAGGAATTACAGGTAAATAAATGGCTGTAGTAGCCATTAGAATGGGTTAATAATTTGTGTTCTCAGATGTGCCAGAGTGTTAACAACATTGCTCAGCAATGTGATAAGACATCAGAAAATAAAAGCAACAAGTACAATACTAATAAAAGTTAATACAATAAATAAAATGTATACTCTTGGTATGGTTGTATGCCTGTTGTATCTGTGAATGTCTGCTGATAGTCTAACCCCATGCCTGCCAAGGAGGGCATGATAGCCGTAAACTCCCTGTACTATGCACAATACATGTCTCTCACGTGTCACGCTGTCACAGATTGTGATCACTGTTGCCTAATCCCTCCATCACAGATCTATCATGGACATGAGTTATGTGAATAGCACAGTTACACTACATCAGTCAACAGTACACCTTGGTAATCATATATGTCCCCCTGACATGTAATAGTCTCCTGTAGTTGTGTATCTGTGGGTGTTACAGTTTGGCCCATGCTGTCCCATGTGGATAACTTGAGAGGTATGTAAATGCTACAGAAGCTATAGGACACTCATATACATAAAGGAAGGGCAGGCCTGTAGAGTATATAAGAGTACTGTTGCAAACAATATAGCCTATACTGGTATTAATGGACTGTATTTCTCTCTGTCCTCACCCCTTATCTGCACCATTACTTACTATTGTTATACATTGGTTATGGTTTACTATTAACATATGTTGTTCAAAAAAAGCATGTTTGCCCTTGTGTTTTATTATTGCTATGTATTACAATGGTTGCATACTAACATACATTGATGAATTACCTATGTTGTTGGCTTTATGCAGTAACTGTTACTGGCATGCTGGTACTATACTGACTGTTACCTCACTTATTGATATGTTCCATATGCTATACAATGTGATGTTTCTGGGTTATTTGCAACTTTCTAGCATGCCGTTAAAACTAACTGAATGTTCTGTTCATTACTAACATATACACTTTGAAATATCTCAACACCATAGCTCGACTGGATAGGCCAGTTCCTGGCAATCTGCCTACTCTACCACAGCTGGCCGTGGCAAGGGGTCCCAGCACATCTGGGATCCAACCTGGTGCTGCCTCCTCTGCTGGCCCTGCACCACCTATGGGTGGAACCACCTCAGTGGATGGGGCCAATCCCCCCTGGGACTGGGCGTGGAGGGGGGTTGTCACCCAGCAACAGCTACCAGGGATGGTGCACAGGATCATACACCATGGCTAAGAGGATTGACTGCACCAAACTGAGGGCAGATTGGTTAACCTAGAGGGCAAGGTGTCCCCAGAACCCAGCCCCCAGCACAGCCACCTTTGGGGCAGGTGTTGACTGCCCATAGGTGGGGAGCTCAGTCTCACTGCAAACATTACTGCTTGGTAGTAACTTGATTAAAGTGTAGCTATCATTCTAAGTCTTTTGGATTAAGCACTTGGGCTTCTGACCAGTTGTTTTACATTAGGAAGGTTTGTGGCCTGCACTGTGGTGGCAGGACAGGTAGCTTACATCCTTCTAAGTTGTGAACTGCTGATTGAGGGCTCATTGTCTGTTATTCTAAAAGTGTATTAGTTCTGGTTTAAGCACTTGGGCTTCAGGCCAGTTATTTTACATTAAGAAGGTTCGTGGTCTGCAGTCTTGTGGGAGGAGAGGCTGGACTCTACCCTTCTGAGCTGGGAATTTCTGGTTAAAGGCTTAAAGTGCCTGCATATTTGAACTGTTTCTTACTGAAATTGGTACACTTTGTTTGCTGTAGCATAGACTAGATCCAGGCATGCTGGATCTAGCTTTGTTTGTATGCTTGTTGTTTGTTTGCTTGTTATTTCCCTAAAATGCTAATTCCACCTAAAACGCGACTTTTCAGTGCTTCTGTGGATCCCTAGTGATATCTGCATTGCTTACTGTACTTATTTCCTTGTTTCACTTGAAAGAAAGTTGCTGTTTGTCATTTTTGCATTTAAGTTACCTGTAACACATTGCATTTAAGTTAACTGGCACTTGCTCACTAAAGCAATTATATAAGTCAACGCTAAAATATTAAAAGCACTACACCCTCACAAACTCACCTTGAGTACCTCGTTCTCCATTGGCTCTTTTTTTCAATTATAAAGGAATTCCCAATACTATTCTAGCATGTCCAAAGGTCAGTTGTCAATTTCCTCTCTGGTCCAGCTGGTGAATCTGGGAATCTTGAGGCAATGTTACAACTGACTCATGTACACAGACAACCCTGTCCTCCTCCCAACAAATTCCAACACATGTGAGAGATGCAACCATATAGCCATACTGGAGGCTAAGCTCTCTCAACTCAGTACTGGCAAAACCAGTCAGGAGGAGAAGGAAACCACACTCACTACAATTCCAGTCTCACATAGACCTACCATGACAGCAAACCAAACACATAAACACACAAAAACATACTTGGAGGCTCTAAATAAAAATCTGCCTAAGCAGCAGAGACCTTCAAAGCAGACACCCAAGCAACCGCTACCCCAAAACAAAACACATGCAACACATAGCTCACAAAGCCAGTGTGCCGAACAGTCATAGCCCTTAAGGCTAAACAACACACCTGATACACTTGTAATAGGTGACTCTATTGTCAGGCACACTGACGTCCCACTCACCAGGCTGAACAAGGAGAAGGTCACGGTGAGCTGCCTGTCAGGTGCTAGGATCCGCCACATAACACAAGCACTCAGGTCACTCCAAGGCAAGTACAAATATGACTCAGTCATTGTCCATGCTGGTGTGAATGACCTGAGACGTACCTCCCTGGACTACATGAAAAGAGACTTAGAGGAGCTCTCTGAGCATGTAGCCCAGGCTGGTATGACCCTGACCTTGAGTAGCATCTTACCCTCACCAAGAATGATGCCACAGTATGAAGACAAGATGATCAATTTCAACAGTTGGCTTAAGTATTGGTGTCATTCAAAGGGGATCCAATGCCTGTCAGCCTGGGATGACATGCTCGACAAGCCACAATGCTTCGTTAGGGACGGCTTGCACTTGTCACCCCTGGGCTTTAGGATATTGGCATAGGCTCTTGCTACCCCCATAGTGCCTTTTTTAGGCAAGGCTCAAAAGACAAACCCAGTTCCATAGGTATCACAAGGGATAAGAAACTAAGAATAAATGCTACTCAACGCCAGAAGTCTAAACCTCAAGATGCACGCACTCAAAACTCTCCTTAGCATGGAGAACATCGATATCTGTGCAGTAACAGAAACCTGGTTCAAGGCTCCTTTGAGCACCCCAGCACTACCAGGTTATACCTCATACCATGCTTTTTGGCCCCAAAACTTGGAGCAAACCATAAAAGGAGGGGGAGTATCAATATTCGTCAAAGATACCCACACCTCCACGTTGGTGGCACAGCACGAAGCATCAGAGACTATCCATGTGCAACTAACAGTGGGTAAAACTGCCTTCCACTTTATAGCCTGCTACAGACCACCCTCCCAAACCCAGGAACCCCACTCGGCCTTCCTGAGGACACTGGAAAATATGAAGGTCTCACCAAACACCATTATATTGGGCGACTTCAACTACCCAAACATAGACTGGGAGCATTACTCTAGCTCCTACACTCTAGTCCAAAGGTTCCTAGAATTTATAAACTCAAATGCTATGGAACAATTTGTTATCACTCCCACAAGAGGGGAAAACATACTGGACCTGATCATCACCAGCATGGGGACTCTATGCTCCAGACCAGAAGTGTATCCCTCACTGGTAAGAGCAGACCATAAACTAATCTCACTGGATATTCACATCCCAACTCCATCCCCTGCCCTAAAAACCACAGTGAAAAACTTCTCTAAAGCAAATTTCACACTCCTCAAAACCGAGGGGGAATCCTTCAAAGTCCCCAGGCCTGTGGAAAATACGGCCCAGACTGCAGAATCTTTATAAACGCATTCTATGAACACCTTCAGCAATGCATGGATCATGCAATCCCAAATAAAAACAAGACCCAATCCTCCAAAGGCAGACGTCCTGTCTGGTGGACCCCAGCCATAAACAAACTATACAATAGAAGGAGGAAGCTACTACATGATACAGCAAAATCCCAAAAAGGGAAGGCATCTCTGATCAGTATTAGCAAAAAACTACGGGCACTCATAAAATAGTCTAAGGCCAGCTTTGAGAGAACAATTGCACAGGACACTAAGGATAATCACAAGGATTTCTTTAGTTATGTTAGGAACTTGGGTGGGAATTCCCAGATATGCACAGAATTAGTCCAAAATGACAAAAAATACACCGAACCCACAGACATTGCCAACATCCTAGCTGACAGGTTCAGCACAAACTTCTCCACCCTCCCCACCAAAAGGGCAAATATCTATCCCAGCCGAGTGCTGCCCCCCCTGACATCTCAGATGCTCAGGTAAGAGCTGCCCTCTCCAAAGCAAAAAACACAGCATCGATGGGACCAGGCGGTGTCCCGAGCTGCGTCCTACATGAACTCCAAGAAGAGCTAAACCCAAACATAAAACTACTGTTAAATCTCAGCCTTACTACAGGATATGTACCCAAAGAGTGGCGTACAGCAACAGTGGTCCCTCTCCACAAAGGTGGTGCCTCAACAGATCCTGGAAACTATCGCCCCATAAGCCTGACTAGCTTGGTCTGCAAAGCTATGGAAAGGATCATCATGGACCTCTTAAATAAAGATATTGGGGACCTACAGACACAGGATCCTACCCAGTTAGGCTTTGTTAAGGGCAGATCCTGCCTCTTAAACCTGGTTGATTTCTTTGAAACAGTCACCAAGGCCATTGACAAGGGGAAGGTGGTCCACACAGCCTACCTGGACCTCGCAAAAGCCTTTGATACAATACCCCACTCGGGCATTATAGATAAGCTCACCAGCTTAAATATAAACCCCTATGTCACTAGATGGGTTGCAAACTGGCTCAAGGACAGAACCCACATGGTTAGAATTGCTGGAGCCATGTCAGACTCTAAACCAGTTACAAGTGGCATTCCACAAGGCTCAGTCCTGGAACCTCTCTTGTTCAGTATATATTTCTCGGAGGTACAGGCCAACATGGAAGGACTGTGGCTGACCAAGTTCGCAGATGACTGCAAACTGGGTGCCATAATTGATTCTCCAGCCGACACAAGCATCCTCCAGAAGGGCCTCATAGAAACAGACAACTGGTGCCAGAGCCATGGCCTCAAGCTAAACGCCAAAAAGTGTATAGTCATCCCCTTTGGCAAAAACAAAGTGCCCACAAATTACCACATAGGTGGTAATCCATTAAGTACAGAAGAAGTAATTAGGGACCTGGGGACCCAAGTTGATAGCAATCTTTCATTTGACAACCACGTGGCCAAAGTGGTTAGAAAAACATTTTATATAGCCCACTTAATCATGAAGGGATTCACATCTAGATCAGGGAAGGTCATTGTACCTCTTTACTCATCCCTCATCAGGCCCATAATTGAGTACAATGCCCCTTTTGGGATGTACCAAACAAACAAAATGAAGAGGGAAGCTGAAAATAACGAAAAAGACAACCAAACACAGCTTCAGGGATAAAGCCAATAGATATCCAAGGATCAAATGATGGAATACGCTAAATGTTAGAATTTATATGTCTATGCTATACTAGCCTTAAGTTTGAGTATAGGCTTGATGGAAATATAGTCATTTAAGCCTGGTTTCTTGTTGGAATCCAGGGAGATAAATTCTAACATTTAGAGGACTTTTTAATTGTTTTTAGATTATTATGAACATATTTGGTTTTGTGACACATCAAATGTTTTTTAAAAATACATGGTTTTATTTTTGTGGATATATATGTTTTTATTCAACCAGATCAAAATGTTTTATTGTTTAAGTACACAGTACTTTTAATGTATATTCCTTTAACTCGTTAATTGGAACAACATGTGATCAACTATTTGTGTATTTAAACTAAACATTCAGGTGCTTTGATTGTCTGAAGAAGTTGCATTTGGCAACGAAAACGTGTTTTATTTGTTGGAAATATATGCGTTAATAAAGAAGGTTCTACATCCTAGCGTATTCCATCATTTGATCCTTGGATATCTATTGGCTTTATCCCTGAAGCTGTGTTTGGTTGTCCTTTTGGGATGTACCTTACCAGACACCTGCAGCAACTGGAAAGACCCCAAAAGTACTTCAACAAGAGGATCAAAGGGCTCAAACAGATGCCATATGCTGCCCGGTTAAAGAAACTCCAGTTCTCCTCAGTGGCATACCGCCTGCTCAGAGGCGATCTGTGCCTGACGTATAAAGCCATGTCCAACCCGGAATTAATGGATATGCAACACCTCAGAAAATCCAAATCCCATTGAGCTACACACTCGAGAGACTTGAACCTCAGCACTGAAATAAATAGGACATGTTGGAGGGACAGATTCATAACCCAGAGGCTCCCTTCACTCTGGAATAAAATCCCAGTCCAGGTTAGGCAGAGTCCCTCATTGACTCTCTTCAAGAGGAATCTTGATGAGTGGATGGGAGATCATAGGTTTACCCCGGGTATCACTTCTGTGTCACTGTTAGACAGAGGCACAGTATACTAACCTTGAAAATGGGCATAGCAAAATTAATTTAAAATGGGTGGCGAAAGCCAAACACACTCTGGCTAGGCTTATAAATGCCCTAGGGTATACAGCCTAGTATGAACCTATGAACCTATGTACCTATGAACCATCTGAGGGTACATGGCTCTCTGATTCCACAACACCCTCCCCATCCAAGGTGTTGCCCTCTCATGTGTCACACAGTGCCCCTGTACGCTATCTTGTCTGTTTGCAAATGCAACCTCTCCTACCCAACGTACCTCCCCACATGTACTTATATTCCTTCTCCAACATTACACTTTCTCCTTGAGAAAAAAAGGGCATCTGTCCCACAAAAAAATCACCCCATAAATAGCTCTGCATTTCACCCCTGCTTCCTCTGGACACAATCAGTTGTTATATGAATTAATCAACACAGTTATGTCATCTTCACCCCCTTTCTCTGGGTTGTGAGGCTCCAAATTCCAAATTCACTAACACCTGCACAGCTGCTGCTGTACAAGAAATGGAGAGCTATGGTCCTTTCCTTCACTTGTCCCGCACATCCCTACCTGACTTTCAGTATGTTTTTCCCCCTGCTTGCCCTCATTTCACCATTTTCCTATCCCCCCTTTTTTCTTTTCTTTTTTAAACTTAGCGTGAGTTTAAGCAGAGCTAAGCGGCGAGGCACTCCACGCAAACCCGCACAAACCTGCTTAAAACTGTCTTAATCACCTTCTCTGTTTCTGAAACTTTTAGGCACATGTGCAAAATAATTACCCTGCCAAGTCTACAACCCAGAGCCCTGTCAAATACAGCATAGTGCATTATGCTCACTAGGGCACTCAGATCTGAAGTAAAGCAGGTGTTTCCATAAACATATCCTGATTGCCAATGACACACTGCTTGTACATATAATAGGCAAATTGGCAGTGTACTTGGGACTGTGATGCAGACACTAAACCAGTATACAGCCAAATAAAATAATGATGAATGTATGTGAGGCCTGGGATATCAGGTATAGCTGTCAACTGCACAGACTGTTATAGAATGTCCACAATTGTGCCTCCTACTTTTGGCACAATTGTCATGAAACCTTTTCTGTGCACTAATGTGCTGATAAGTCAGTGCAGAGTGAGGTTAGAAAATCATGACAGACAATTTAGTGTCACATGTCATACCCATGCAAACACACATGCTAATGCAACTCCTGTGTAATAGACTGTATGCATGCACATACATATTGCAAATACAACTGTTGCAATATTGACTCAGTAACTCAGTTTGTTAAATCCCTAGCGTGATGTACATTTTGCCACCCATAGTTCTGGGTTTGAATCCAGTGTGTTGCACTTCAATTACATGCTTGTTAATATAACTAATAATGACTGAGTCCTGTGATTTTAAACTAAACAGGTTGCTGCTACTGCATTCACTGCTACCCATGTTAGCAAGTCAAATGTCTGTAGATAGGGATACACTGCACACATATGTATAGGCTACCTATATGTCACCTAACACTCTCCAGTTGGCACTGTTACATATATGTAACTTAAGCACCTGCCTTACCTGAACTGTTATGGGTACCCTCACCCTGGATCTGCTGTAACAACAGAGCTGACACTGCTCCCTCACTGCACAGTTGCTGCTGTTTGTCACTCCTCCCTCACTGACACATACAGCTGGCTGTCCTCCAATGTGTTCATACTCTCCAGTATGAGTCCTGGGCAAAAAGCAGCAGCTTCAGCCTGCAACATATGCAGTAGTATGTTCAGCTACCTGCTATAGACCTACCATACCTCACAACCTCCATAAACAAGTTATCCATACTACACCCATACATGAATGGGTGGGGGGACAGAGGTCAAGCGACAGGGACATGTGTCACAGTCTGTCCCTATAAACATTCACAACTGATAGACCAGCATCTACTGCAACAGCATGCATATTCTGATGTGTATGATGTATGACACTCACATCTGTCTCCCCCCTTACTGACCTCAACCTACATTGTTTAACACTGAACTGCCACATAACCAGAAAGTCATTTGATGATGCCCAAACATAACATGCAAAACTGTGGACATACTACATAAATTCCAACAGTGGACACTATTTCTACCTACCCTCTGTGATGCTGTAGTCTCTACACCTCACTAATGTTCATCTCAAAGCCTAGGAAAGGGGCCAAGGCCTACATGAAGGCCTTAAATACTTCACTGTTGTGCCATGTCATTGGTTAATGAAATTGCAACCCAGCTGTTCTGGATACAATTAGCAAGTCTGAGCCACTGATTGGTGCACAGACAATCACCTATTATTTAGCATTACCTACAAAAGGCAAGCAGCTGCCTATGTTAAACAGGTCTGTACCTTGCTTTACCAAGACAGACTGTGTTTTCACAATCAGTTTTCTTCAGGATTTCTGCACAAAAGAATTACAGCACTCTAGCAGGTATGTAATACAAGTCCCCGTTTAATAGGACACAGATGGGAGGATACAGTTATGGGGAGTAGGGATTACAACAGTAGACCTGTAGTATATCTCTGGGAATGACATGTTGCTGATAGTCTGCTGTCCAAATGCTACAGACATACCTTTCAACTCTGCCTGCTGTGACTTAGATCACAGCTGTGGCACTCTCACTCCCTCCTACAATGGTCAGCTCCTGTACGAATGCCACTGGATTGTGTGTTGGACATAGTGACACTGAGTAATGGTGGACACAGATGGTATATCACATGATGTACTGTCATTCAGATCCTCTCAGTCTGTGAATGTCACACAGGAATAGCTCAGACACTGTACTGGTGTACCTGACTGTCTCTGATGTACTCTGGCTGGGTCATTGGGTTGTTGACATTCGTATCTCATCGCTTGACAGCTATGGCTATGATACCTGGCAACCCTGTACAGCAGGACTGCAGGTCATAGCCATTAGTAGTGGGGGCACACAAGCCCAACCTCAGCAAGAGAGTGTACATAATGATCATAAAATGTAAAGGTATGAATACAGTAACAGATATTAATGTAGCATAAATTGTTTTTTGAGGGTTCTGGCATGTGACAACCAAATTCTTCCACAGTCTAAGAACAGCCAACAATTACTGTCCAACTGTTTGCCAGACATCCACATGTTTCTGACAAAGAAACCACAATATATCAGGCACACGTACACATTCTGCATATATCTGTGTACTGGAGAAGTAGGACACCTACAGGGAAGATATCCTACCGTATGTTTGCATTGCTGTCTGTTATTGTGGTGCACGGCTGTTGCTGGACTATCCCCATATACTCATAATAACACAAACCTATTTGTCGAACTGTGGCTGTCTGACATGGTACTGGGATGTCAGCCATAGGGGACACAACACAGTAGATGGCATTGATGGGAGTGTAGTCATTCAGGAATCTCCATCATGGCTCACAGGGACATAACTTGTATTGCTACTATGTTACTGATAGCCACATACAGACTGTGTTGATAGATGGTGGGGATTGACGTGTGAGGTAGCAGTGCATAATGCAGGCCAATGTGGATGTGCAGAGTGTATACATAGTGGAGAGCAATGTATGTGGTCTTGTGATGTGTTCCCCTATTCTTTTCTTTCAGAAAGGATGTATAGCTGGAGGCACCCACCATTTACATCTGTGGAAAATGATGTGATCCTGAATGGTCTAAGACTGCATCATGCCATTCTGCTCTCCAGGACTCACCCCAATCATGAGCAATGTTCTGCAATGTGGGATGACCTTGTCACAGCAGTGAAGCATGTAGGGCTACAGGACAGAAGCTATGAGCAGGTCTGTCACAGGCCGATGGACATGGTAAATGCTTCATGGCAAAGGGCTGCTGCTGTGACCAGGGACAGTGCTGCCCCTGGTGGGGAGCCTGCAGCAGTAGAACCACTCTTGGTCACAGAGGAATTCCTGGTGAACCTGGAATCAGCCATCAGCTCCCAAGCATCCATCACCCCATACTTCATGGAGGTGGGTACCACAGCCTCCACAGTAGAGGATCAGCCAGGTAAGCCTCCTGTGTGCATCACTGTAATACTGTATCAGTCATTGTGGCATCCTCTGAATACCAGTACATGGATGTCAAGTCAATCTGCATTGGAGGAGTTGTTTGTAATGCACACCTGTGCATACATACATACTCAGAATGTCAGCAATGTAGGCAGTTTCACAGTACCTACTGTACATGTAGCTATACACACATATTATCCTGTAACAATGCCTCATTTATTACTAACAATACCTCTCCCTCACCTTTCCATAGGTACATCAGGTGTGGTTGGAGTCCAACGTCCTGTACCCGGTGAGTGTGATAATGATTTTGTATGGCTCATATATACCCAAACAATGTTAAAGGCTGCCATTTTGTTGTATACACAAGTGATATGCTTAACCATAGTACACTACATATATGTTCAGTCTCAGAGGGGTTAACTGCAGTGCATTGTATGGGTAATCACAGTAGTGTATGCATAACATCTGTAACAAATTTGCACTTATTTTGTAAAAGTCCATGCAGTCAGCTATGCAGGGGGAAATAGTATGCTGAAGATAGGTGCACTGTGTTTTAGGTGTAGGTCTATCAGTTACACTGACATATCGCTAATCTCACAGGTGTATAGTAGTGGCAACATTAAGTGGACATAGCTTCAGTGCATGTGGTTTACTTGGCATGTCTTGTTTGTGTATGTTGTAGTCTGCGTGTGCGTTGTGCATGGGGTCAAAAATAAGATGCGGTATGTGTACTGCAGTTGTGGCACCTCATGTGTGTGTGTGTGTGTGTGTGTGTGTGTGTGTGTGTGTGTGTGTGTGTGTGTGTGTGTATCACCATACATAATAGTGCAGGTTGTAATGTACTAACTATTATCTTCGTCCTTACAGGTGACCATGGGATTTAGAGTTTGTCCTCCTCACAACCTAATGTCAGTGTCTCGTCAGACTCTGATGATGATGGTGGCCATAGTGAGGCACAGGGGAAGTTGTTGGGGGCTGAATCTGTCCCGTGGGTTGGCATTCTACTTCCTCCCCCTTTGTCCCTGCATGCAGTCAGTATGCCCACACATTCCCAGACCCCTGCAGCCACAGATATCAGACAGAGTGTGGTGGTATTGAATGGAAGAGTGTGGTGACAATGATATCAGTGAGTCTAGACACTGGCCATAGCCAGAGACCTGTTGAAGTCCCACACAACCAAATTGACTGGGGATGCTCAAAGGAGGGCTACCACCCATCCACCATCTGTCACAGGTGTCACATCATGAGTCAATCGACACATGTTTTAGTCTGTCATGGAGGCACAGGCACATTCTGAATGCAACACCAGACAGATGTTCATGATCATGGATGCATCACTGTCTGACATCCATGACTCCCTCCACCACATTGGTGATGCCATGCATCATTTCACTGATGTCATAGACAGATGGTGGGGTGAGACATTGTCAGTCCTTGACTGCACGTTATCTGTGTTACAACATGTGGTGGGAGTAGGACTTTGGACACATGGGCATAGGTCAGCAACAACATCCGCTGAGAGTCCACGTGGCCATGTACACTCACGGTCCTGTAGTGGCAGTACCTCCAGCACTACAGAAGGGATGGTGCTGTTTTCACCACAATGTGGAAGGCCATTGGCATGTTGTCCTGGGTGGGACCAGAAGACACCAGTCACCATCAGTGACTAGTATCTCATCTGACCCTGGGCATGGTGGTGCCAGTGCCACTCCAGCCAGAGCCAGTTCCCATGTTCATGGCCAGAGACAGTAAACTGTCTATTCTGCCATGTACAGTCCATAACTGTCCAACATACCCACATGTAGGGCTAGAACATGGCTTGACTGTCTATGCGCACACAATCATACATCACTGTCACATGCACGTCACCAACAGACACACACAGCACATCTCCATGGCACAGCTGAATGACACCCCTTCCTTACTGCCACACATGATGTCAATTATTTGGCACAGCTGAGGCCTCTGGCACCCCCACACCACATCCTGTGCATGTGATGATACCTGTGCCACATCCCTGCCATCCAAGCCATCGATGCGGGGACATGCAAATATGTGTCTGATTCACAGGGTGCCTATAGTACAGTACATGACATGTTGTAGTGCAGTTGTGTTATGCCATTACAGGTGCTGTATGCTGGGGTGTGTCATGAGTACACATCAAAGTGTTTTTACCATTGTTGCATGACGTTAGATTGGAGGTGTTGCAGACTGACAAGGTGTCTCTCAGAACCTTGTATGCTTCTGTTGCAAAGGTCTCAGTGGCTACAGTGTGGAGACTTGCTGGCAGTACATCTCAGGACAGCATGGTTTCAAAGTGGAAATATGACATCAGCAAGGAATGGACTGTATATGTGCATGGTTACCTAGGTGTGTACATATAGAACAGTGTGTCAGGGGCACTGGGGGCAGACAGCATAATCCTGCATACATACCCTGTGACAATGCATCCTACCTTTGCTATGTGTCACCTGGGTGTTCTATACCTACAAATATAGGTGGTGGCAGATAGCATTTATGCATAGTTAGATATGGGCTATTTAGGGCCAGCAGCTACTCACAGGGCCTTAAAATGTATAGTCAATGCACACACACAGACAAGACAGGTGCACTGCTGCATGGGGTATATTTACACACACACACACACACACACACACACACACACACACACACACACACACACACAAACACACACACACACACACACACACACACACACTGAGTTGCCCTTTATGAGATTAGAACCCCTAACTAGTACTTTATACTATAGTACTACGTACTTATCACATGCATCACAAAGTTTATGTGTTCTGAGAGTGTCTCCATTGCTGTTAAGGTGGATGACATCAGCAGGCCCTGTAAAAGTAGGACAATGGGGGGATTGACAGGCCCTGAAAATGTATAAACATTGCACACAGATAGGTGAAACAGACACACTTCTGCAAGGGGGTATAGTTACACACACACTCACACACAAACACACACACACACACACACACACACACACACACACACACACACACACACACACACACACACACACACACTGAGTTGCCCTTTATGAGATTAGAACCCCTTTTTATCTAGTAGTATATACTATAGCAATAAGTACTGATTGTATGCGCCATGAAGCTTATGTGTTTTGAGAGTGTCTGCCAGTGCTGTGAAGGTGGAGGACATCAGCAGCTGTTGACAGGGAGGCCGCTGTTATGGTGGCCGCTAGTCAAAGGGCCATAAAATGATTGACCATTGCACAGACATAGGCCTGATAGGGATGAGGAATGTCTGTACTGCTATATGGGAAATATGTACACACTCACACACACACACACACACACACACACACACACACACACACACACACACACACACTGGGTAATGTGAGATTAGAATCCCTGCCTACTTACTAGTACACACTACAGCTGACAGTACTACTTGCATGTGCCACTGGTTACATTTGGTGTACAAGTGGCTGCAGCGCTACATCACCCTATACCTTTATGTGGTTATATATGTATGTTAATTTTATATATCTATATATATATATATATATATATATATATATATATATATGTATGTGTGTGTGTGTGTGTGTGCCACATACTGATAGATAATGGTAATCATGTCTGAGGGGGATAGGGAGAGACAGATACATATGCATACCTATCTGTATGCACAGTGATATGTTTGTATCTTAGTTCTTTATGCATGTGAGCCATCAGACATGGGCCGAAATTAGCCAAGTGTAGGGGGATACCCAGTGTAACCATCAGTACTTACAAGGTGACTCCAGGTCAGACCTACCAGGTCTCCAGTCCATGATATTGTATGCTACAGCCAATTGGCTGCTGCACCAGATTCAGCAATCCAGCGCCTCCCTGATATGTCCAAGGGATTCCCTGGCTGTGTGATGCACATAATATCTGAGTCATACCTAGGATGTGTACAGATTGTAATCAACTGTACAGGGTTTTGCATCATATGTCTGGTATGTTTTATATAGCATTGTGATTTTTTTCGTACATCAGTGGCAAATCATTATACATTGATGTTAAGAACTGATGACAGACAGTTGATTTACTGACTCCATCCACAGCAGGGAACCCATGCTACTGGATGACCTGTTATTCTCTGCACTGTCTACATTTGTGTGGCCACTAGTTGATCCTTTTCCTTATATGTGGGCCTTTGTCCTAGTCCAGTTCATAACTTTGTCCATATTTCCTGCTCTAAGTAATTGTAGGTATGTTGTGACTGGGGTACATGCTGTAACACCTCACACAGGGATACACACTTCTCACTTATGACTGTACATGTTCTTCTGGATGTCCAGCATTCTACCCTATACATCTGCACTTCTCAGACAGTTATGTTGTTTGGATCCCTATTAAATTGCCAAACATTTCAAAGTTCGAATGTCATATGGTCGACACCATATGATCGAACTTTGAAAAGTTCATAGGTGAAAGGCAATGGCTCTGTATGCACAGAAGGGGAAAATGTCCCTTTTCTACACTGAATTGCAGTCTCAGAGTTGGCATATTTAAGTGTGGGGGGGGGGTGCAGGGGGGCAAGTGCTCAGAGCGTTAAGGTAAGTTTTTTTTTTTACTTTTTTATTATATATTTGAGGTTTCAAGTTTCACTCATATGTTGTCGAACATATGAGGTTTGAAATTTTGAAGCTTCAAATATATAATATAGACCCATATTGTTCTGGTAATATACAACTACATGGTGCCCACTGACTTGTTGTAGGTAGTGACAAAGTTACATACTTGCCTGTACATCCTGTTGCTACTCTGACTTGTTACAACCCACTGTTAAACTAGCCATCTTCTAGGTTACTCAGTGCATGTGCAATGTCCATAGCTGTGGCCCCCTGTCCCTCCATTCTCTCTGGCATTGTCCAGCTTTCCTGCAGTAACAAATAGTGACATATTTTTTCAGTCTGTGGGACTCCTACCATAGGAGTACCTCACATGCAAAATTGTAGGTGCAGCCAGCTTCAAACCATGAACACCATCAGCCATGGTAATGTACTTCACTCACTAAGCCACACCATCCACCCAAAAGTGAAGCTTAATTCCTGACACTATTAACAGCAGACAGACATAACTTTGACCCCTTCATATTGAAGAAATAGGACATGTCTGCAGGTTGATTGAGACAGCCCTGGGACTGTATGACCTGCTGCTATGACCTTGCAAACATACTGTTACTGCAGTTGTATGGGAACACTTCTGTGTTGGGGGTAAGGAACTCTAGCAATGACAGTCATGCATCTGTCCTATGACCCCACTGTTTGGCATTTCCCTCACATAGAGCAGTGGGTTTCACTGCCTTGTGGCCTACTGCATATTATGGGGCAGCCAGTTCTGGACAGGTAGCCCAGTAGCCCACTCTGTTCCTTTGCATACATGCAGCAGGTCCATACATATGCTACCGTAGTATAGTGACCTAGTACTGACCTAGTACTATTCATGACTACTGTAGTTTGTGTGCATTAACTTTTGTTGATTTTATTACTAATTTTATATTTTTATTTTTATTTTGATTTCATTATTATTAACATGTCTCATTGTTATATTTTGTGTGGAGCTTTTCTCCCCGGGCCTCTACTGAAAATGGAAATATATCCAGCTAGACTAGCCCGGTCAACAAATGTAAAATAAATAAAATAAATAAAATAGTACCCATACATTTGTTGTAAAGAAGAGTGACTTACCTTGTGACTGCAACAGCTGACATAACAGTTTTTCAGGGATGATTCTGTTTGATGCACACAGTACACAGTCAATACATGGTAAGGCACATGTTGTGTGGTGTGGCTGGCATCCTTTTTACTATGTATGTGAGTCAGAGTGAGGTATCAGTCCCTAGGACCCTAGGTTGTCAGTGCATGTGCTATGGGTTGCCTCTTTGACAAGGGCAGGCCATACTAAGCATGCCTACATCTGCCTACTGGGACAGGCTCAGGGGGTTCCCTCTTCCAAGTCCTCCTTTGGCTGTGGCTGTGGGGACTTTGCTACTGGTGGGGGGGGGGGGTTGTGTGTCCCTTCCCTGTGATGATCCTGCTGCAGCTGTTTCCACAGGATCATATTGTGTAGAATGGCACATACTATGAACATCTGTGCACATGTGGTTAAAGAGTACTGCAGGGCTCCACCAGATATATTGAGGCAGTAGAACTGTGACTTGAGCAGCCCAAACACATGCTCTATGATGTTTCTAGTTTGTGCATGTGCCTCATTATGGCATTTTTTGGCAGGTGTGTGTGCATTTTTGCTGGGTATTATAATGCACGGTTCCAGTGCATAGCCAGCATTCCCCAGTAGATGGCCGTATGGGATGTCCCCCTGGCAAACATCTGGTACAGCTGTGATGCGTGGCAGATATAGGAGTCATGATAACTGCTGGGGCTGCCAGCACACACACTCATGATAATGCCCTGAGCATTGCACATGACCTGGCAGTTGATGGAGTGATACCCTTGCAATTGATGTGGACTCTGCCCTGCTCATTGGGAGGTGCTTTGATGTGTACATGAGTGCAGTCCATGGCACCCAGTACCTGAAAGTAGTGTGCTACATGGTGGAAGAGACCCATACTGCTGGCCCTCTCCTCACGGGTGCAAGGTAAATAAATGTGTTCACTGGCATGTGTTTGCACGGCAGCCACAAACTAGTGGAGTACCCTGGATGCAGATGCCTGTGAGACCCCCATCATGTTCCCATTTGGTCTTTGAAAAGTACCTGTAGCAAGTATTCTAAGGACTACACATTTCTTTGTTTCCACTGGCATGGGTTCCCCTCTGTGGCTTTGGATTTGAGTTGAAGGTGACAAAGCTCTGTGAGCTCTTGTAGTATGTCCCTGTCCACCCTGTAGCACTCTACAATCTCCAGCTCATGTAGCTCCTGGAACATTACCCTGGGCTTGAACACTCTTGTCCTTCTCAATTTAGGCCTATTGTCAGCACCAGCATCAGTAATGACCTCAGCATCTAGCACATACAGATGTAACAAAACAGCAGCAGCCCCTAGCATTCTGCCAGTTAAAATTCCCAAGTCCATACTCTAATGGTGCAGAGTATGGGTGAGAAATAATATTTAGGGTGTATGTATACTTTATAGTGGTATGCTGCAGATGTAGCTTATGTGATTGGCTGACTAGGATGCATTCCACCTGCTAGGTATATCATTGAGGGGTCTGAATGGCCCAGTGCTAGTGGAACAGGCCTTCCCTGCTCAGCAATGTGGCATGGTGCATAAACCTGTGCACAAGTATAAACACTGCATAGCAGTCTGGACACATCCCCCATGCACAGGCACATGCAGCATAGCTTAAACCAGCTAAAACTCATGTCCCACAGCTAAACAAAGCTTAGCAGCACAAGACACACACCACTGCTTAGCTGAGCTGAGCAGCGTGCAAGCTGTTGGCGCTGAGCTCCGATCCACTTATACTTTTAGTGACACACCCCTTTTTTGTGTCAGTTACCAGTTCTAATGACACCAACTCAGTTCTGGGGATACATGGGTTTCATTTGCGGACATAGTGGCCCATTTTTTGCTATTCAGTAACCCCAGCTCATTTGCATACAGATACTTGCATGCAGTCTGGATACTTCATATTCCAGGGCCTGCTTCCTTAGCAACCACTGACATCTACCATTGTACATACTGTATGCAGAGCACTATAATGCATTATTCTCACATATGTCTTATTTTCAGTTTTTAAACAGTTTAATATATTTTTTTTGCATAACGGCATGTATGCATGTTGTTGTGCACAGTGTAAACATAATATGGGTATTAAAAATATATTATTTGATATTACTTTCCATTAGTTTTTGGACTCACTGGGCATAGTTTTGCACATATCTGTGCCTACCATGACATTTCCGACCTTCTAATTGGGGGTTTTCAGCCTCTGTTCAATTTTTTACATTTCTGTACACAGTTATTTTCCATGTACATTTCTGACACCAACATGGGTTCTGCACAGATACCTAGCTGCTGCCTGGATCACAAACCACCCTCATTTGCATGAATTTCACCTGGTTATTAGGCGATTTGCATGCCATGGGCACTTCCATGTCTGCATGCTCGTGCACGGCCCTCTTTCTGTTTACTGGATCGCACAGCTGCCAGTTTCCATGTTAGATCCAAGCCACTCTGAAAATCAGTACTTGTAGGCTTTATTGAATTCCCCCTAGTATCTTTCAGTTTTCAATAAGCTAGAGACACAGAGTCTATGCTAGGTTTTCTGTATTGTCTTCAGAATGAACTCATTACTTGTTTTGAAATATGAAGGAATGCACATCCAGCATCTCCCAAAGATCTGAGGTTTATGTATTTTCACAGGTAGATGCTAAGTACTGCCAGATTACAGCAGTGGGGTTTCACCTGGGATACAGTCAGATGCCAAGAAATGATGTCATTCTGCAAGCTATCCCAGCAGTAATATTTGAGATATTAATTTGAGAATGTTCTGACAGTGCATTTTGTATTCTGTCTTGTACCTGACAACAACAGGAACCATTCACGACATATCTGCCTTGCTCTGATGAAGTAAGTTACTAGGGAATAGTATAATTCTCTTAGATATAGTCAGGAATATAGCAAAGCTTAGTTTAGATATTTTTCTTTATTTGAGACTGTCCTGCAATGTTGTTTTAAATATCTCCTGTGATTTTGAACTCGGATGTCACTTTGATTATATACTGAGTATTTTCTTGTTATTTTAATATTTATTATTAAATATATTTAAACCTTTCATTGTGGCTGATCTATCTAGAGCTATTTAAGTTTTGAGAGTACCTTGCATATTTATTTGGTGACACTGTGTGGGCCAGTCCTAATAGCCTTACTCTTGGTCAAACTACTATTTGTATTGATAGTAATATTACACAGTAAGATTGGATGCCCTTTGTTAAGGGTCTTAAAGTACCTGATAAAGGGTTGGCTGGTGGCAGTGATAACTACTATATAGTCTGGGCAAAAGGGGGCATAGCTAATAAACCTGTGCCAGCCTTTCACAGGTGTGTGTGTGTGTGTGTGTGTGTGTGTGTGTGTATGTGTGTGTGTGTGTGTGTGTGCGCGCGCACGCGTCAACTACTAGGGCAGGGCTACAAAGCACTGGGTGGACAGAGAGGGTGCTGGAAGTCATGGCTTGGCAACTCAGCTGAGATCTCAACTCTATAGCTGTACTAGTGGGGAGTCTTAATGGGGATCTGGAAAAAGAGGAAGAAACCAGCCCTGGACTGACTGTGGTCTCTGTGTGACCTTATTGGAAATTGCAATTGCTGCAGAGAGCTGCATCTGGAAATACTGTGTGTGATGGTTTTTCTGTTTACAATTTTTCTCAAATTTGTATAAATGACAACCATATGCCTGTTCTTAGCAAAGGTTTCTCTTTTGTACCTAGTTTTTCACTGAATATTGCCAAGGTTCTTACTAATTTAAAGCTTTTTACTAGGCAGCTGAATTTAAGAATGTTTCTTCATGACAAAGATGAACTTTTTAATGACAAGAAAATTCTGAAAAAAAGCACTTTTTTACCACCAATGAATAATTCCGTTGCACTTAGAAGAAACACAGTAGATCCCAACAACCGATTAGGTCACTTCAACTTTATTAGAACAAGACAATCCAGTGACTAAGCACTTTCGCCATTGATATGGCTTCTTCAGATCTACTTCATGATGTCGAAAGCCAACAATATTGAAGCTGATATTGTCGGCACCACAACATTGAAAGCGCAGAACATCGTGCAGGTAAACGGAAATCTTGGTAGAGGGAGATTTCCATTTACCTCAATGTAGTGCGGTCTCAAAGTTGGAATATTTAAGTAGGGGGTGTGGGGGGTGCAGGGGGTCTTGCCCCCCTGCCTACGCTAGTTAGTTTTTATTTATTTATTTTTTTAAATGTTATTCGATGTTTTACTACATCAATCACTAGAGGTCGACCTTTAGTGATTCGATGTAGTAAGATTACGATAATGTGATATAGACGCGCTTCTTCAGAGTCATTGGATGATACATAAACCATGAATTAAATAGCTCAGTTAATCAAATAATGAGTCAAGCATAAAAATGCAGCATAAAACGTCATAAAATGCAAGTGTTGTGAATATTGTGCATGTATAATAATGTAAAATTACAAATACTGTGGCCATTCATAAAGTTGTTCCATGATGATTGTTTTAAAGTGTTTTTTTTTATATTGTTGATTACTATTTGCTAAATTATTATTTTTTAAGCACAACATATTTTTACAAGTCTTTTAGATTGTTGTTATTTTTATGTAAAATCTTCCTATTTGATAGTGTTGACGGTATACCAGGAGACTGAGTATTTTTCATGTACAAATTCATTAGTGGACTTTATGAATGGCCACAGTATTTGTATTTTTACATTGTTATATATACACACTATTCACAACGCTTGTTACAAGACCCACCATTTAGACCTATTGTGGCAGCAGCAGGTTCTAAAACAGAACCTATGGCTACATACATCGATTTTTGGTGCAAACCATTACTAAGCAAGTATGTTCATATACTAAAAGACTCATGGCACTGCCTACAGATTTTGAGGGATATTGTAATTCCAGATGATTTTTTATTTTTCACTATTGATGTAATTAACTTATTTACAGTTATCCCACACAATGAATGTTTGAAATTATTTCAGGGAATCTTAATGGTGGAGAATGACTTAGACAATGTCAAAAGACAATTATTAGTGGAATTAATGGACCTAGTATTGAATAACAATTTCGTAGGTTTTGAGGGAGAACTTTTTCATCAAATATCAGGGGTAGCCATGGGGGCTAAATGTGCACCTATTTATGCCAATTTGGTGCTTGCCCAATGGGAACGTGAATATGTGTTTCCATCCAGTTATTACAGTAAAATTATAACATGGCTAAAATTTTTGGATATATTGATTTGTTGGAAAGGTACCCAAGAAGAACTAGCATCTTTTATCTCTTATCTCAGTTCTAGTGCTTCATTTTTAAGGTTTACATACAAGGTTGTTGTAGAGATTATAGATTATCTTGATATATAACTGGTATGGGATAAGACCAACAAGAAATTACAATCAATGATTTTTAGGAAGGAAACATATTGTAATTCCTTTCTCCACTATAACAGTTGCCATCCTAGGCATCAAAAGAAAAGCATAGTGAAAGGACAAATGGTACGAATTTTAAGATTAACGAGCAATGACACTGATTTTGAGAATGAGATATACACATTAATCGGCATGTTTAGAGAGAGAGAGAGAATACCCGTTTAAAATGTTGATTAAAACTAAGAATTATGTTATGCATAACAGGAACAACAGATTTATTCCAACATTAAACAGAGAAACAGGTGTTATTATTAATAACAATAACAACAAAAAAGTTTTGTTAACTGATAGTATGTTAGTTCTCCCATACAATAAGGATGCTTTGACAATCACATTCATAGTTCATAACACTTGGAAGACAATTTTTGACCAAGATACTATGAACATCTTAGGATTGTTTTCTAGAATTACCTATAGTAGGGGTCCTAACATCACAAACTTATTGGAGAAGCAACAAACAAAAACAAGAGGTTCAGTCTCCAAAATGTCAAAGTGTAATGCTTGCAAGGCCTGTAAAATTTATTAACACAGGTCCATGCATTGCAATTGATGGTTATTATCATACCCTTCCATGTCCTGGTAAATGCAACTGCAATAACAAGATGGTGATCTATCTAACTATCTGTATGTCCTGTCCTATTTTCTATGTGGATAAAATCACTAGGAAACTTAAGAAAAGGATATTAGAACATAGTAGAGACACCAAGAAAGAGAAAAAAGAGAATGCATTATATATGCACTCTAAGAACTGTAATAATTTCAAAAAATTTCTGTATTTTGTCATCAACAGAGTGTTTGATTATGGTAGGGGTGGAGACTTGAACCTACATCTTGAGAAACTAGAGTTGAGTGGCAACTAAGAACCAATGCCACTGTGTATCCTGGCATAAAATGACAATATCTCATTAGCTCCTGTGTTAAAATTAAGGGCATTGGAGATTTGAAAATATTTAAGGTCTGTTTATTTTATTTTCTTGGGTCCCTTAATACAATAAATATACAAAGTACAATGTGGGCATTATGTAGTGTAACCAGTGTGTATTTTATATTTAACATTTTTAGCTATCATTTCTTAAATCAGCATTTTTAACTAAGTTATACAATATATTTATTTTATTAGCACAAACATTTTAAAACAATTTGCTATAAGTGAATTAATATACATCTATATGTATACTAAAAGGTGATTTCTATTGAATACAGCACTTTGCTTATACTGATGTACTGTCTTTTTAAATAAGTATTCATTCACTTCTCTGTTGCATTGATCATGTGACTGGGTTAAGTAGTTTACTTAAGCTTGTATTTGAATTTTAACAGTTACTCTGATGAAGCCCTAGAAGTCACTTGGTGAAAGCGGTTAGTCTTTTTCTGTTAATAAGGTTTATCGAGAGTTACCGTTCTGTACAAGTTTGGTGGTGTTTTTTATTTTTATTTTACTAGTTTTGAGTTTCTACTCTTTTGGGTGTTTTTTTCTGTTATTTTTTAATACTGTGTGTGTGTATCTGTTATCCTCCCAGTGTACATCTCCCACTGTTGTCAGTGGTGAGGATTGAGACTCCTTGATTATCGGTCCAGTGGTGGGTCATCACAGCATTATTTTTTCTTCTCAAAAATCTCTTTATTGAATTATACAATGTAACATAACAACAAAAAACATCAATACATTGTAAATATAGTCATTTTAGGAGTTGATTAAAATTGTACAACATTGTGGTAGCAGATTGCAATTCATTAGGGTAAGAAAAAATAAAATACAACAGTATATACAATATAAACAAATGGTAACCAAGAAGCAAAAGAAGAAGTAAGATTATATTTATATGTAAGAATGAAGTATGAGAACAAATAAATCGTATTTAAGTACTAAGACAGGAAAAAAACTTTAAAAGCTATTAATCATTGTTAATAATAAGAAGGACCTTCTCCAAAGCTTTATTTTTTGAGCCATTTTTTTAGGGCTTTTTATCATAGTTTTTTGTGCTGCAATGTACGAGTAAGCCATTTTTCTAAAGGTATCCCAATTTAATTTAGTGCGGTCAAGCCAATTTTGGGTAATATAAAGTTTTACAAGAGAACAAATGAATATAAACACATGTGTATCTAATTTAGAAAGATGAAATATAGGTAAATGAAGAATTTCAGTTTCCCAGGACAAAGTAGATTTGTGATAACCCATTTTCTGTAACCTTACTTTCAAAGAAGTCCAAAGTTTATGTGAGTAATGGCAATACCAAAAAATATGCAAAAGGTCAGCTTGAGGAAAGGAACAACAAGGGCAAGAGGGAGACTTACTAGCATCAAATTTATTCAGTTTGAAAGGAGTATGGTAAGCATTATTATTTATCATCATTTGGGTATATACCAATTTCTTGAAAGGGGAGTGTTCCAAAGTATTTCGAATGGCCAAGAGTTTTTGTTCCTCAGTTATTTGAGAATTATGACTCAACCAGACATTGGAAAAAAGACACCACGTGTTTTGTATTATTTTGTTTAACAAATTATACGCTCTTGATAACATTTTCTCAGGAAATAATAGTGATTTGATTATCATGTCTAAATTATTTAGATCTTGTTCACTCGGTTTTATAAGATCGCATTTAGACATAACCACATCTCTTATTTGACGTAAGATTATAATATAACTACAGTTAACTTTCAATGTAATCTGTAGATTAGCCAAAGTTAAATCCTTATATTTCAAGAGATCCCAAACATTCATATTTTTTATAAGGGGATAGTTAGTTAGATTAAATGGTGTATTATCCAGCATTAGGTTGGGATTCAGGTGGAGTGGTTGAAGTAAATGAAAAATATTGTCAAGATTGATAAGTTTCATTTACTCCTGAAAAGCTTTGATCTTATGTTTTAGGAAATTCGGGATTTTAAGAGTGTTCCGAATATCAATAGAAATGAATGGAATGGCCGCAGGATTTATGTTTTTGGATATAATGTATTGATACCATAACTTAACCCAAATCAGAGACTGATTATGGTGAATATTATTCATTTTAGAAATGGACCATAATTTGTTTGCCGAAACAATCAAATAATAAAGATAGAAATTTGGCAAACCTAAACCACCCCTATCTTTAAGAGTCGATAATCTAGAATAAGAAATCCTCACTGTTTTAGGAAACCACAAAAATTTACCTAATTCTTTATTAACTTTATCGAAGAAAGATTTAGGAATTATTTGGTCTGAAGAATTGAATTGAAAAAGAAATTTGGGAAGAATTTTCATTTTAATTATTGCAGCTTTAGATAAAAGTGATAAATTTAGAAGTTCCCATCTACGCATATCTGACATTATTGAAAACCATACTTTATTCAAGTTATTTTGAAATGAAGAATGGTTATTATGCTCTATATGAACACACAAATATTTAACCCCAAAGGTAATTTGAAAATGAAAGTCAGAAAATAAGTAAGATGTATGTGCCAAATGATTTAAAGGGAGAATATGAGTCTTTTGGGAATTAATGAGGTAATCTGACGCAAGTGAAAACCTCTCAAAAGAGTTAATTATTTTTTTAAGATCTGTGATAGGAGTTTGAAAGTAAATTACTAGATCATCAGCAAAAGCAGAGAAAAATACTTCAGTGTTGAAAATCCTAGGAATCCTATGGAATGTGTTTTGTGATATGTACAAGAGTAATGGTTCTAAGTATACATTAAAAAGAAAAGGAGATAAAGGACAGCCCTGTCTCGTGCCTCTAGTAATCTTTATAGGGGAGGATGTGGAACCATTAATATAGAGTCTGGTAATGGAATCCCAACACACTCTATCAAATGCATTCGATGCATCAAGGATCAATGCGTATAATGGGTTATTATAATTTTTCGTAAGATGAACAATGGATTCCAAAGTCAGGGTGTTATCCCAAACATGTCTGTGAGACATAAACCCTGTTTGGTCTTCGGATATTATTGATGATAGAACCTTCTTCATTCTGTTGGCAAGAATAGATATCAAAATCTTGATGTCTAAATCGATTAATGAAATGGGTCTATAATTACAAGCGTCAGTTTTATCTTTATTATTTTTTAAAATTAGTATAGTTTTTGAAGTATTCCAATGTAAATCTGAAATGTCATTTAATTTTATATAATTATACACTTTAAGAAGAAAGGGAGCGATAACTGATTTAAAGGATTTAAAGAATTCCAGTGTAAATCCATCAGGACCTGGGGATTTACCAGCTTTGAGTCTATCAATTGACTCAGAAATCTAGAGAGAGATTAAGAGACTAAGAGGAGCTGAAAGAATGCTTTGTTGTTTTTCATTCAACTTAGGAAATATTAAAGAGCTTAGAAAACTATTTATATGGCCATTTACTATAGAATTGGAAGTTTTAGAATATAAATCTGTATAAAGTCGTGTAAAGAGATGCAAGATTTCCTTGTCCGTGTTGTATATTTGGTTTTTATATTGTATGGGTGATATTTTAGGCCTATCAAAATTTTGTTTTATAATCCTTGCCAAGGTTTTGGAAGGTACTTGAGCCCATTCCGAGTACGTGGCTAACAATCTTTGCTCTAGTATCGAAAGATTATTTTGATGTAATAAAATTAATTCTTTTTGAGCCTCTAAAATTTGATTATAACATACGGAATCCGTGTTTAATCTATATTGATTTTCAAGAGACTGAATTTTAACTTTTAGAAGGGTTTCTTTATTATTAAATTGCTTTTTAAGATATGAAGCCTTGCTAATAAACATTCCACTTAACCTCGCCTTACAAGCAGCCCACTGTATATCATAGGGAATATCTGTTGAGTCTAAATTGTTTTCCATATCCTGAATTATTTCTGTACATAGTTTACAAATTTCTTTATTTGAGAGCAAGTTGTTATTCATTGTCCAACTATTTTGTTTGGATACATGCCCAGAGTTAAAATTTAGATTTAATTAAAAAAAAATTCTAGAGTGATCAGAGAGAAATCTGGGTTCAATAATAAAATCCAATAAAAATTGTGAAATAGAATTAGATATAAGAATAAAAATCCAACCTTGACCATGTATTATAGCATTTTGAGTAATAAGTATATATATCTTTTTTATTAGAATATTTAGTAAGTTGTAAAGGGTCTATGAGGTTATAGTCCAAGATTAAATCTTCCAGAGCCAGAGATGCTTGTTGATTATAAGAAGAGGAACAACTAGTGCAATCAATATTTGGGTTAATTACCGCGTTCCAGTCCCCCCCTACAATAACATAGTGATCTTTATATGAGGAGAGTAAATTATATATCTGTAAAATAAAAGAATGTTGATGACTACAAGGACCATATAGGTTTAATATCAGAAGAGGTTTATCAAGATTATGTATAGTAGAAGTAAAAAAACACCATCTACCCTCATTGTCATATTTTTCTTCAACAATAATCGCTTGAAATTTTTGTTTAATTATGATAGCTACTCCCCTGGAGTTAGAAGAATCCCCAGAAGCTATTATTTTTTTGATCCATTTTTTTATTTTTTTCTTTGTACCAGTCTTCTCTGGGAATATGTGTTTCTTGTAGGAAGCATATATTGGCTTACGATTTATATATTAAATGAAACAATAAAGATTTTTTGGCTTTATTTTGGATCCCTCTTATATTCTAGGAATCAATTATTAATACATTTGTCATGTAATTATTAAAATACTGTTAATAGAAATGTATGAAATTAGATTATTTGTATGTAAAGAAATGGTAAAAACTAAGAAAAAACATAACCTAGTCTTAGTAATACAGTTACTCTGTAAAAAGGTATAAATCTGGATAAAATTGACTTTAATCTTACACACTTCCTTCTTCCCTACCCCAGTGCCTACCCACCTTATCCTATCTAAAGAAGGAAGATACAAATAACTAAATAAGGGACATATGTATTTGGTTACCAATAACATCATAATGTAAGAAAAAAATTTAAGTAAAGTCCTAAAAAGGACTATAACAAAGTTAACAAATTTAAACATATTTACACAACTATCATAACACAAGATGTCCGACATATACATTCCCCATACCACTGTGTAATCAAATGCTCCTGTAAAAAACTTAAACTGTCTGCGTTAAAGTAAATAACAATGTTAATCTAATATTATGAAAAGAATTTGTAAAAGAGAATGTTGGTGAGACTGAAATAAAATTAGTATAACCCAATATAGCTAGATACTTATATTCATTAATGTATGTGTATCAGCATAACTGTAAGTCTCAAACCATATAAATTAAAAGTTAATAAAAATATAAGGCATACACATTAAAATGTGAGATATAGTATTTTTGTAGTAAAAAACTATTTAAATAGTATGCCTCTAATTATACATCAATATTTTTATCTAAACTAATATGTGGGACTCAAATATGTATGATGTCTATTAATAATGAGAACACTATCAAATCTAATGTAAAGTCACCCATCAATACTAGAACACATGACTCCCACCTTTGGTTAGACATAACAATATTATAACTAACATGTTAATTTAAATATGTATGAAAAATATAAGTGGCATATAAATATAAAACCTAACCTGGGTAAACATTCAATTTTGATCTATGTAAGATGCTCACCAAGATGTTTAGAAGGAACAACAGATTATCCTTGATAATCATGCTACACAATATTTAATCTCATATTGTCAAAAATTATATGAACTACTAAACATGCCCAAACATACATCTGTAAGCATGAAATGGAAAAGCAGAAATCCACATAAGTCTCTCCATAAACTATTGTACAAAGTGCAGTTGCTCAACATTACTATTCATTAGGCACCAATAGTAAGCATGTCTGAACTGGTGCCTAGCTTTGTCCATATCTGCAGGATGACTACAAACTACACTTTGGATAACATGCAGCAAAATCCTGAAACAATTAAAAAAAAAAATTTAAAAACAGCATGTTAAAATATAATTTCAAAAGACAACAAGAAATAATTATGTGATTTCCAGTAAAACTGCTTCTGAATGTCAAAAGTGTACCTATTGTATAGAGATCATACCTTAATGTTTACATGTAATAGAAGTTGGTGCACCATTAAACAATACATACATAAGTAAAAAAAAAATTTACATTATGAAAAGTATAGAATTAAAAAAAATGTTAATTTGTCAGTGTGTAGCTACAAAAATATAACATCAAAAAATGAGCTGCCGATGAGACTAAGAAAGCATCCATCACAAGAGACTACTGACACTCACAATTATAAAATGCTTTATGAAGAGATCCTTAAAACTATGCGATCCAGTTCAGCAGACTCAACCAGCACTAACCAAATAGCTAGAATTTCAGTGTATTTGTGAACAAGACAACGTAAAGTTATTTTTCAATTACAACCCTATTTAAAAATAATACTGCTGGTTGCAAATCGACTTATTGGCAAATCTTAACATCACTCGGCAAAGTAGTTTCAAGGACTAATATTTGTTGGTTAAAAGACCTGACGGCTTATAAAAAGCCATACACACTATAGTAAACAAGGTCAAAGTCAAGATTGCAGATTCAGAGGCAGGACAGCCTCCGCACATACGCAAGCACTATCGTGGGCGTTTGTGAAGCTTCATACAGCACGCAAAGGTACTGACCCACCGTGGCTTGGTAGAGTCACTTACGTGCACAGATACAGCTGATAAGGAAAAAAATACAGTCTCCGACATTGGATATCTGCTGCATCTACTGCAACGCGATTTCAGGAACCCAGGAAGACATATGAAAAATGAGCCTTAGATCTCATTCAGGAACTTGACATCATCGTGAAGCTGTAAATGAACAGGAAAGATGTATGCCTGATCCAGATGCGAAATATAGAAAATCTGTCAAGGTTAGTAACACAGTACTGGCTCGAGAACCTGGCAATTTTCCCTCCACTTTGTTTCAGAATATTTTGTTGTTGAAAACAATGTCACTTCACAAACCTTTTAATCTGGTGTCTGACAGATACTGTAAAAGCCTAATACTATGAGATACTAATAATTTGTTAGTGCCAACGCTAAATACCATCAAACATATATATTACATCTCATAAGACCATACCGATTTTTCTCTTGGTAAAGTTTGTCACAAGATCATTTTGAATAAAGAATAGATATTAATAGATATAACTTCACCAACTGAACATTAATTGTACTCACTTTAGTTAGAAGCGTTATTATTTTGTAACTGATTCAGGAAGAGTCTTAAATACTTTTAGGAAGGTGTCCTTAGCTTCTTGTGAATCAGTAACCATAAATCTTCTGTCATTATGACTGAAAGAGAGAGTATTTGGGTAATGCATATGGAACTTTATCCCTCTTTTTATCAGATCCACACAGTAAGGAGATAATTTTTGTCTGTTCATTTTTATTTGTGGAGGTAGATCCTGAGAAAAGGTCAACTTATGCTTATTCCAGATAAGATGTTTTTTGCTTTTGGCCGCTTCTAAAATACGTTGAGTGTCTTGAAAATGAAGTAATCTTGTATAGATAATCCGAGGTGAAATGGTATCTTGTCTGGCACGCAGAGCTCTGTATGCTCTTTCTACAGTTAATGTATTTGAAGAAGTCTCACAATTAAGTAATGCCTCAAATATTTGTTTAGTCACTGATATTAGGTTTTGATTTTCATAAGACTCTGGTAGTCCTCTGATTATTATATTGTTTCTACGGCTCCTTGCCTCTAAGTCCAGTAGTTTAGCTTGAATTTCATCAATGAGAGTGTCTTTGGATTTTAGATCTCTTTCAACTGAATCTACTTTGTTTTCCATAGCTATATTTTTGCTTTCAAGTAAGTCCATTCTTTCATTAATCTGTTTTAGGGTTTTACCAAAATCAATAAATTGTTCTGAAAAGCTCTGTATAGCACTTTGAATAGGTTGTAGTGCCATCTTCAAGTCATCTAAATGAAAGTTAGTATCATTTTTATCTTTAGTACTTACTTTAATGTTCTCAGGAGATTGTTTGGAGGTTCTTAATCTTTTAGACCCAGTATCTTTCTCTGGAGAAAGCATAGAGGAGAATTTGCCTTGGTTGTCTGTGTCTCCATGGTGTCAGAGTTGCCAGCCATGCCCAGGATAGAGGTGTGAAAACAGGATAATTGCCTCAGAGATGAGCTTCCAGAGTGCACGTGTCCAAAGACTGTTGAGGCCAAAATAGTTCTGAAGTAAAAGAATTCAAAAATTGAACTTTTTCCAAAAATAAATAGACTTAATATGAAGGAATAGTCTCAGAGATAGTTTCTGTAGAAAAAACTGTGGAAAAATTTTGCTTAAAAGTTGTAAAAAATAGCCGGTAGTTATATATCAGTGAGGAGCACAGTGAATAGGGAGTAGTCTAGCCGGCAGCCATCTTGGAATGCCCACAGCATTATTAAAAATAATGTATGGGGAGGAAAAACAACGAAGCAAAAATAATCCATAACTTTTTCAAGAAGAAAAGCAATGCATTTGTCTTACAGTATCAATCAGGAAAGGTTATAATATTTTGGACAGCAGGAAATTGTTTATTAATGTCTGCATTTGAGAGTAAAAAGAGTAAAAAGAAAAAAAAGCACAAAAAGTAGGGAGAGTAAGCAAGGGAACAAGAATCATTAGGTAAGGGGGTCGAACCCCCCACACACACACACTTTTGCCACTTTTGCATCAAAATGATTGTTGGCTATTCTCTCTACTTCTTGGGGGGGGGTGGAACTAAACTGGTCTGTAGTTTTCCCAGCATGAATTCACAAGCTGAAACTTATATTAAATGGGAATTCACACAATGGCAAAGACCATTGAGTTATCATGTGAAATGCTGCAGATTGATATTAAAGTCTATGTTGAATGGTGCTAAACAATGCAGATTCTGCAATTCACACATCCAGATAACTTCAGACTATTCGTCAGCTGTGAGAGGTGTGACCTGATGACAGTAACTGCCTGGCTTGTAAATGAATGTTTCCAGGTCAGAAGGTTATTCAAGAGAAGTAATAGTAAAGGATCTGGTGGTGAAACTGTAAATAATATTGCACTTATTATTTATTGATTTATTTTTTAGAAAGAGGAGAGTAGCTGTCAAACCAGTTGTGTGTTTGTGTGTGTATGTTTGTGTGTGTCTGTCTGTTTGTGTGTCTGTCTGTGTCTGTCTGTGTGTGCGAGCATGTCTGTGTGCATTTGTGTGTGTGTATGTGTGTGCATGTGTGTGTGTGTGTGTGTCTGTGTGTGTGTGCATGTGTGTGTGAATGTGTGTGTGCATGTGTGTGTGTGCGTGTGTGCGCATGTGTGCGCATGTGTGTGAATGTGTGTGAATGTGTGTGTGTGTCTGTGTCTGTGTGTGTCTGTGTGTGAGTATATGCACAGTTTTTTTGTGCAGGAATGGAACTGCCTGCAGATGCTGCCTTCTTATAGAGAAAGAAGGAGCTTTTCTTTTCTCCCATTTGTTTCTCCTCCCTACTAGCTGTGGACATCTAAGTTTCTGCTGAGGAGAGAAAAACTGTATACAGAGTTCCTAAGATCACATAAGAAATTGCCATACACCTTTACTTATCTTCAAATCAGACACTTGGGCTTAGTAATATCAATTTTGTTGACGATGATGGTGTAGTTTTGTGAAGTTGCAACCTCCAAGGTAAGTTCTGCTTGCCAAAGCTCTCAACCGTTTTGCTTATGCGTCAGGGATAAAAGCAAAAAATAACAATGTCCAAATGCCCCAAATTAGGGAAAGTTTAATATTACTGTAACTCGCTGAGAACATCAATAAAAAAACAGGTGCAGCATCAGCATGCATTTTCATTTCATGTTATGAAACACTAATTTTTGGCAATAGTCCATGACTATACTTTTCATCGATTATAAGAGAATCAAACATTTTATGAGGGACTGTGCAAAATTTGTAGGAAAATCATGAATATTCTGCAAAATCAGAGGTAGTTTAATGATTAACTGAATGTTCATTTAATCTTCTTCTTTCAGCTGCTCCCATTAGGGGTCACCACAGTGGATCATCTGTTTCCATTTCTTCCTGTCCTCTGCATCTTGCTCTGTCACACCAACCACCTGCATGTCCTCTCTCACCACATTCATAAACCTTATCTAAGGCTTTCCTCTTTTCCTGTTACCTGGCAGCTTCATCCTTAGCATCTTTTTCCCAATATACTCTGCATCCCTCCTCAGCACATGTCCAAACCAGCGTAATCTTGCCTCTCTGGCTTTGTCTCCAAACCTTCCAACCTGGGCTGACCCTCTAATATACTTATTCCTAATCCTGTCCACCCATGTCACACCCATTGCATATCTTAGCATCTTTAACTATGCCACGTCCATCTCTGACTCCTGCCTTTTTGTCAATGCCACTGTCTCCAACTCATGTAACATAGCTGGACTCACTACCCTCTTGTAGACCTTCCCTTTCACTTTTACTGCTACTCGTCTGTCACAAATTACTCCTGACACTCTTCTCCACCCACTACATCCTGCCTGTACTCTCTTCTTCACCTCTCTTCCACACTCATCATTACTCTGAACTGTTGATCCCAAGTATTTAAACTCATTCATGAAAAAACACAGACAAGCAAAGCTCAAATACCAAGAAAAAAACTGCCAAAGTGGATCCAACAAAAGGACGCCAGTCGAAGTAATAATCCCAAAATACTTTACTGTTTGTGAGCGCTTTCATGCATAAGATACATGCACTTCTTCAGACAAACTAATAGCAAATGCTTCAGTACTAATATAGTCCCTCTAACATTTCACATAATTGAATCATTGATTTAATTAGTTAATTAACCATCCCTTTAAAATAACCTACTGAAGTTGAACATTTCTCAGTAGAAAAATAATATGGATCTACTTTGGCAATTTAAACTCATTCACCTTCGCCATCTCTACTCCCTGCATCCTCTCCATTCCTCTATCCTCCCTCATATTCACACACCCATATTCTGTCTTAGTCCTGCTGACCTTCATTCCTCTTCTCTCTAGAGCTTCTCTCCACCTCTCCTCTTCTCTCTAGAGCATATCTCCACATCTCCGGGATCTTCTCCACCTGTTCCCTACTCTCACTACAGATCACAATGTCATCTGCAAACATCATAGTCCACGGGAACTCCTGTCTGATCTCATCTTTCAACCTGTCCATCACCATTGCAAATAAGAAAGGGCTCAGAGCTGATCCTTGATGTAATCCCACCTCCACCTTAAACGCATCCTTCACTCCCATCGTAGACCTCACCACTGTCACACTACCCTCCTACATATCCTGTGCCACTCTTACATACTTCTCTGACACTCCCGACTTCCTCATACAATACCACAATTCCTCTCTAGGCACCCTGTCATATAGGTTCATAGGTTGGTACTGGGCTATCTGCCTGAAGGCATATATTAGCCCAGCCACATTGTGCGGTATTCACCGCCCCTTTTGTAGTTCCCTAGACCTTTGTACTAGCAGCTAGTACCCTTGTCCCCTATCTAGTAGTGCTGTTGGTGTGATTCTCCAGTGTGAACTTTCTGTTACCCATCCACTCATCAAGGTTCCTCTTGAAGAGTGATAGTGAGAGGCTCTGTCTTATGTAGATCGGGACCCTGTTCCATAGTAAGGAAAGACTCTGTGAAGGGACTCTATCCCTCCAGCATGTTCTATTCATTGTTGTGTTGAGGTTTATATCCCTAGAGCATATAGCTTGAGTAGATTTGGTTTTGCTAAGATGGAGCATGTTCAACAATTCTGGGTTGGACATGGCTCTGTACGTTAGGCAGAGATCCCCTCTGAGAAAGTGGTATGCAACAGAGAACAGACTTAGCTTTTTCAATCGTGCTGCATAGGGCAACTGTTTGAGGCCAGTAATCTTCTTGGTTAGGTACCTCTGTGGTCTCTCCAGTTGCTGGAGATGTCTAGCCAGGTACATTCCAATCGGTGCATTGTACTCAATAATGGGTCTGATGAGGGAAGAGTAGAGGGGCACCAATACATCCTTAGATCTTCATACGAACCCTTTTGTGATCAGATGGGTCACATAGAAGGATTTTCTAACCACTTTGGCAACATGGTTATCAAAGGAAAGCTGACTATCTACGTGGGTCCCTAGATCCCTTATTTCTTCTTCAGATTTCAGGGGATTACCTCCTATGTTGCAGTTTGTGGATACTCTGTTTTTTCCAAAGGGGATTACTACACATTTTTTTTTACATTTAGCTTGAGACCATGGCTTTGACACCACACATCAGTCTCATTTAGGCCCTTCTGGAGGATCTCCATGTCAGCCGCAGACTCTATTATAGCACCCAGTTTGCAGTCGTCCGCAAACTTAGTCAGCCACAAGTCTTCTGTGCTTGCCTGTACTTCTGAGAAGTATATGCCAAACAGGAGGAGGCCCAGGATGTAGCCCTGAGGCACACCACTCGTTACTGGTCTAGATTCGGACATAGATCCCACTACTCTTACTTTATGGGATCTGTCTGAGAGGCAGTTTGCAATCCATCTTGTGACGTAAGGGTTTATGCCCATGCTGGTGAGCTTATCAATAATACCTGAATGGGGAATGGTGTCAAATGCTTTAGCAAGGTCAAGGTAAGCTGTGTGTACCTCCTTTCCCTTATCTAGTGCCTGAGTAACTGTCTCAAAGAAATCCACCAGGTTCAGTAGGCATGATCTGCCCTTGACGAAGCCAAACTGTGTGGGGTCCCGTGACTGGAGGTTCCCAATCTCTCCATTTATGAGTTCCATAATGATTCGCTCCATAGCCTTACAGATCAGACTGGTCAGGCTTATTGGTCGGTAGTCCCCAGGGTCAGTTGTGGCCCCACCCTTGTGTAGCAGGACCACCATTGCCATTCTATGGGCACATATCCTGTGGAGAGGCTGAGACTGAACAGGGTATTAAAATGCAGGGTTAATTCCTTTTGGAACTCACGCATGACACAGCCTGGGACACCATCTGGTCCCATTGAGGCAGTGTTTTTAGCTTTAGATAGAGCCTTGTTAACCAAAGTATCAGTAATAATTGGACTTACACAATCCCCTGGAATGGTAATAGGCCCTGTAGGTGGTGAGGGGGGGTGGGATTTGCACTGAACCTGTCAGCCAAGATGTTGGCAATGTCAGAAGGGTCAGTGTATTTTGTTCCATTTTGTACTAGCTCAGAACAGACCTGAGCGTTGCCATTTAGGTTTTTGACGTAGCCATAGAAGGCCTTATGGTTATCCTTGGCATCCTTGGCAACTTTCTTTTCAAAATTAGCTTTAGTTGACTTGATTAGGGCCCTCAATGTCTTACTAATGCTGATCAGGGATGATTTTTCTACTTGAGATTTGGCCTTTTTTTGTATAAGTCTCCTCCTTTTATTGTAAAGTTTGCTTATGGCCGGGGTCCACCAGACTGGTTTCTTCTTGCTTGAGGAAGGAGTCTTGGTTTTATTTGGGATAGCATGGTCCATGCCATCCTGAAGATGCATATAGAGTGCCTTGGTGTAGGATTCCGCATCCTGGATATCATTATCATATCCAAGGATAGCAAGGGAATAGTGAAGCTTTCCACTTTGGATGCAAGTAGTTTGAAGTTTGCTTTGGAAAGGTTTTTGACTATGGTTTCTTTGACTGGTGTAGGAGGAGGGGTGAGGATGTTTAGGGTTATCAGTTTGTGGTCGGATCTGACCAAGGAGGGAGTGTTAATGGGTGTGGTACAATGGGCGCCCATATTTGTGATGATTAAATCCAATATGTTGTCCCCTCTAGTGGGGGAACATACTAGTTGCTCAAGGGCATTTGAATTTATAAATTCTATGAATCGCTGAGCATAGGAGTTGGAACATTGGTAGTTTGCCCAGTCTATACCAGGGTAGTTGAAATCACCCAAGATTATGGTGTTGGGTAGGACCTTTATATTTTCCAATGTCTCAAGGAATGCAGAGTATCTATCTATCTATCTATCTAGTAGAGTTGTAACTACAAATTCTGGGCCAGGACCACTACTTATGTGGTAGACAGGTTACCTAGTGCTTACCTCTCCCACTGATAAGCTAGAAGGCTTTCCTCCAACACAGAAAGGCTTTCTCTAAGTCCAGAAAGACACAATGCAACTCCTTCTGACCTTCTCTGTACTTTTCCATCAACACTCTCAGGGAAAACATTGCATCTGTATTGCTGTTTCCTGGCATGAAACCATACTGCTGAATGAATGAATGAATGAATGAATGAATGAATGAATGAATGAATGAATGAATGCTGAACTGAATGTTCATTTAATAAAGAAAAAATAAAAGTTAATAGTTTTGGTTGCTGACTCTGGGCTTAGCTTGAAGATAGTCCATTTGGATTGGTGCTTTACCTCAGTCAACAAATGTGTAACATAAAATAAAATGCTGGGAAGAACTTGAATAACTCCTTAAGGCACACAGAAACACAATGATTTTTACTGGGCTTATGAAGACTCTGTTCTTATTGTGATTAGAAAAGTTATTAACAGTTTATTCCTTATATTCATTTTTTATTTTCTCCATTACTGCAAATTGTCCCTGATTTTTATTCCATTATTAGAGATATGATCTAAAACAATAAGTGAGAAGGTCACTGAAAAACCAATCAGTAAAAAAAAAAATGAAAACTCCAACAAAGCTAAAACTTCCACTGAGTGACCTCCCAAACCCTGTGTAGCAGAGGCACATGGGATATATGCAAATGATCCCTATGAACATTAGGTGTTTCAGCTAATTGGCGATTCTTAATGCCCATGACTTGTTTTGTTGTTTTAATGGACAATTTCAGGCCAGCAAGAAGTTTGGGAGGTCACTCAGTGGAAGTTCTAGCTTTGCTGGAATTATTAGAGATATGCAAGAAATGTTAACAATTTCTTTAAAAGCACATGATTACCATGTGATTTTTTGTGCTTTTAAAGTAGAAATTTTAGAGTTTGTTATGCTTTTAAGTCTTCAATTATTTAATACAATTTTCCTGCAATGTGCACAGTTCTTACTAAACTTCCATATTATTTGACAAGGGTAAAACATTTGGGGACAGGTTTTAGATATGATATTGTTAAATACGTAATACTGTTTCTGAAGGATATAAAGTCTTAAACTTTAAAACTCAACTGCCTGTCATTATTCAGTGACAGCAGTCTAAAAGTTTGAAACTCATATGTTTATCATTATTTAGTGGCTGCAATACTCAAAACATTTGCAAAAAAGTCAGATTTTATAAAATGTAAAAAACAAATATGACATAAAATCAGGATAACCTAAACGTATATTCTGAGCTCTCCACTTTGTGGGGTAAGAATCCGGGACATATCCAAAATAATAGAGAGTGGGAAAAGCCTATTGTTACAGCCAAATTTTAAACATTATATTATATGATTGGAAGATGCTAGAATACATACATATGACATCTGAAGCTTGAGTGTCCTTCATTATATAGTAAGCACAATTTATTTTATTTGTTCTTTATTAACCAGGTTAGTGACCCTTTTCAGACACAATATGAGCAACAATAGCAAGGGCAATAACAAGTAGGAAATACAAAGGAAAACAAAATACTGCTATTAAAGCATTTGACAAAGATTGTATGTAGAATACACAGTTAAGATGTGACACTGGCATTAAACAGCATTTGCAAGGATGCATATATTATTAATGCTTAAGTATACAATGGGCCATATTCCAAAACAAACTTATGTGCAGAAAAAGGACAACTAAAAGTTAGGTGCTTATGGTAATGAGTACAGTTTAGGATAATTGTAGACTCCAGTTACCTGCTTCCAAGTCCAAAAAACAATATGTGCACACAATGAAATAAAATGTAACAAACTAGTATGCCAAAACTTTAAGGCAAGCATTCAGCAGAGATCACATTTGCTTGAATAGAGGTTTAAAATCAGCTTGCTTTTTTGCAAAATGAAGCAGTGAGAGTCATAGAAATACCACAAATAATAACTTATGGTGACAATGCACTATACCAGGCTTGGGTAATATGCAATATGTTGAAGGATGACCTGCTAATGCATACTTACCTCTGCAGCCAGCCAGCAATGCAGCATTCCAAATTGCAGTTAAGTCAGCTCTCTGATCAAGAAATAATAGACAGATGCAGATTAGACATAGAGCTGGTTGGTGCAGGCTGTGCGAACAGTATCTACGAGGTACCCCAGTCCTAGTAGTCTGAGTCTGGGTATACTGACTTCTGGAACCATCCAGCAACATATGGCTGATACTGTAGAGGTGTCCTATACAACTGCTATTCACATACTAGGACAGTTCCTGGCAGTTATATGCAGCACAACTGATAAATTCATCCTCTTAGCAACACCAGAGAAGCAGCAGCTGCCATTAAATGGTTCTATTTCATAACCTACATCCTCTTATGTCTTTGGAACAATTTATTGTATCACAGTTCCAGTCAAAACTACTTCTTGAGATGACACAGAATGTTATTTTAACAGAAAGCAGTGACAATCATCCAATTATCAAGTAGTGTGGTCAGTAAATGGCACCACCATTAACGTGATGGCAACAGTTCCTAGTAGTGAGCGTGACACAGCTATTTAGTGATACAGTACCCTAAATTCAGCATTTCAAAACAATATGATCTCTGTGGTGCTTCTACTTGGAAAGTATATCTCTGCATGATTAGTGTGTTCGTTGCCACTACATGGAAGGGTAATGCAACCCTTGTAATGTTCTGTCCATTTATACTAACAGGTGACCTCAATTACCTACTCATGACACCACTCACAGCCCATTCAACTTCTGTTGAGGATGCATTCAATAGAGCAGACAATGCAGCAAGAAAAAGCAGAGAGATTAGTTGGCATGCTGAAATCATGTAAAGCTGCTTGAACTCATCCAGAGGGCTCACTGCAATACACACCAAAAAAATGCTCAAAAAGTCATAATGTGCCATGCTGCACAATATCATTACATCCAAGAATGGTGGCATGACAGCCCTAGGTCTGGGTGCTCTATGACAAAAAGCCCAGATGTCTTATCACAGCATTCTCAAGATTATCAGACACAAAGTGCAGATCATCCAAGTCTGGGTGACAAAGGCTATATATGCTGGGTCAGGCAACATGGCAATTTCTGTGTCAGAACTTTTGAGTCATGATGTCAGGTGTAGATATCTACACAGATAAACAGGTAATATGTACCCAATGATGACAGAAAATCAGCACCACAAGTGACAGCCACATAAATCTATATGTGACTTATCCCTGGAGAACATCATGATGCAGTATACATATAACACTGGTAACATCGCCACAGAATTTATGCTGATGTCTACAGATAAGTACATAATTATTGGAAAGGAAGGAATGTAGTACAGCTTCAACACCTTAAGTGGATATATCTGTATATGTATGACCAGCATGTGATAAATGACAATGTAACACACTCAAGTCAAGATATTCATCGCTGATGTATGTGCGCATGTGTGTGTGTGTGTGTGTGTGTGTGTGTGTGTGTGTGTGTGTGTGTGTGTGTGTGTGTGTGTGTGTATGTGTGTGTGTGTGTGTGTGTGTGTGTGTGTGTGTGTGTGTGTGTGTGTGTGTGTGTGTGTGTGTGTGTGTATGTGTGTACGTGTGTGTGTGTGTGTGTGTGTGTGTGTGTGTGTGTGTGTGTGTGTGTGTGTGTGTGTGTGTGTGTGTGTGTGTGTGTGTGTGTGTGTGTGTGTGTGTGTGTGTGTGTGTGTGTGTGTGTGTGTGTGTGTGTGTGTGTGTGTGTGTGTGTGTGTGTGTGTGTGTGTGTGTGTGTGTGTGTGTGTGTGTGTGTGTGTGTGTGTGTGTGTGTGTGTGTGTGTGTGTGTGTGTGTGTGTGTGTGTGTGTGTGTGTGTGTGTGTGTGTGTGTGTGTGTGTGTGTGTGTGTGTGTGTGTGTGTGTTTGTGTGTGTGTGTGTGTGTGTGCGTGTGTGTGTGTGTGTGTGTGTGTGTGTGTGTGTGTGTGTGTGTGTGTGTGTGTGTGTGTGTGTGTGTGTGTGTGTGTGTGTGTGTAGGAGGTTGGCTGTCTGTGTGTGGCCGGGGGGAGTCAGGTAGCATAAAACAACATGTGGCTAAATGTGTAGAATGTAAATGTAATACACACACATAATTCACATGACATATCAACACCAAGGTGTACTTGAATTGATGCCATAGACCATGCTGCACACTATGATAAGGAAAAAATTAAGACACATGCCGTGCATGGTACAGATGTGACAACGAGCACTCACAGCACCCCATTGAGAAATGCCATGGCCTGTAAAGTAAGACTATAACTGACTGTAGCTGGCATACTTGACCTACACTTGTTGGTACACATGTAAATGCAAAGAGCACTGTAGGAAAACAGGCCAAAGTCAGACTGTGATGAAAAGCATAGAATGTAGGATTAGCTGGGTAATAGGCATGCATGGGATATGAAAGGAAGCACATATGAGTCTTGTATGCATGTGATGTCATAGGTAACTGGAACTGTGAAGTACAGAAGCATGTGATGTCAGACTGTGGAATGCATGTGCCTTATAGATATGCAGTTTGCTTATTGTCAGCACCTACAGAATAATATCCCATAGCAAACACAGGTATACTGTTCCACGTATAATTGCTCAACCAGTACAATAGGGAAATGTGTGTCATGCATCAACACAACAGTGGAACTTGCTGTTATGTGGACATTAACTGACTGCTGTGAAGCAGTCTGGCTACCACTGTCAGATTCACTGATGGACATTTGCCCAAGGTAGTCTTGTTGACCAGTAGCTGATGCTCCACCACCAGCAGACTGGCCAGGTGCATTGTACCCACTGTTGGAGGACATATCCTAGGCTCATGACTGTCTTAATCTGGACTGGACACTTTTAACCCAAGTGCAGTATTCTGTGTGTCATTGTTTGTGCTACTGCTCTGTACCACATTACATCTAGTGTCAAGATCAGTGGATGTGTTTGGGAAAAAAATAGATAGTGGATAGGGTACAAACAAAGAGGCAAAAATGTAACCGTGCATTACGGTTAATAATGCACAGGAGAACAAGTACGTGAAAATATCTTACACAATATACAAAAAGCTAATCCATTAAAGTGTAATCCATCACATACTTACTCATCATGGCTGTCTGCGGTGTGATACTCGTGTGATAAAAGGACATGCATTCAGTATGCAATTGCAAGAAAAACTCCTAACAGCATACTTCTTTGACTGATAGATGAGCAATTACCTGGCATGTCATCATTTCAGGATGCTAGCCTTGATCTTGATGTTGGGATGGGCAGTTGTAAGTACATCCCCATTTTGGCCCCTCCAGCCATTATGGAAAGGGAGCAAAACTTACTGGGGGCCTGGTATTTACTTATGTCTTGGTAAATTGAACTAGGCTACAAATGGTTCACTGGACTAACAACATCTTATGGACCTCTGAACCTACTGCAGTTAATAAACAGAAACATTATCTTTTTAAACACTCAATGAATTGTGCAAATTTTAAGTCTTTTGTTTTAGGTTTTAGTTGTCCTAACCCCACCCCCGAGTCTATCTCTTGACTTGTTTTTCATGTACCTAGGACTTAGGGAGCAATGAATGGGCACAAAATGAAGCAGGGCACGCCACATTAACATGGATGTTATTAAGTATAATAGTGGTAGTTGTAGGATGTTATGCAAAATATCAGTTCTGTACCCCTTGGCTCATTCTCTTTTGAAACAGTCTCATTGTTTAGTGCCACTGCTTACATGCAAAGTGATATCAGGTCACACTAAATGTCTGATAAGATCAAGAAAACAAAGGCATTTGCTCAGTATAACACCCAGCAGTATCTAATTATGAATACTGCTGTTCATATACAAAGGAGAAACAACTCATTTTAAATGTATACTACAAATAATAATTTAAAAATAGCAGTAAATTAAAATGACTTTCCAGTATGATCAGCGTGGATTGTTTACAGAAATGAAGGTGACATTAATCTATGACACATTAATGGTGCAAAAAAAACAAAATGTAAAAATATATGCACCACAGGGAAATAGAACACAGTTGTAAGATTATGTATGAGAGTGTTGAAATTCATATTTATAAATTTAACTTTACTTTACCAACTCTGCTAACATGAATGGCTAAACAATTCCTCCAAATCAATCGTAGCTTTGGAGAAAGGAAGACTTCTTTCATTGCATTGATCAAAAAATCATTACTGTTTCAAGACAAAGTTTGGTCCCCTATGCAAGCAGCTGTTTCTGTTTAATACAGTCATTTCTGAGAGTAGTACATTTCAGGATAAGGAATCTTATCCCCTGTCAATGGCCTGAACAAGATGAGGTGAACTTTAAACAAATTGCATCCAATTACAAGACACTCAGAAGCTGTTACAGTATGCAGCCTCAGTGAAAGTAAGTTTAGAAACCTGCAAATTGAATGATGTATATACTGTGAATGTTCCTAAGATACTAACTTGCTATCATTTTGAATAAAAGAAAGTGACAGAAGGCAAATTCTGCAAACAGGAAGTCATATTTCCCTTATTTGAAGAAAAAACAACATACAGTGGTCTGAACACTTTAAAAGGTAATTTTCTTTTCACACAACAGTTACATACTTTTATCTAGTTGTTCCAATATCATGTGTTTCATGCTGGCCTTTGAAGTGGACACATAGACCTTCAAATCAAGCCAGTATTAATTGATAAGGAAGAAACAGCAGCAGGACAAGGTTTCAACATGAAATTAAAATCTTTGTGCTAGTATGTTATTTGACTTAGGTAATGAGTTGTAGATGTAAGAACATCCATAAACACAGTATTCATACAAACATGTTTAACAAGACATTTTAATTAACTTTTCAAGTAACGGGTGTTTTATAAAATAAAATAAACTGTTTAGGACTTACTTAAATGTGTGTAAATTTACAGTACACAAATTAATTCACATGTTAACTAATCTTGTATGTTAGCTGTAATCATATGCTGGGAATCGGTATTGCCTTTAAACATAAGCCCGTTTTGTAGAAATCATGTGCCTTGTGATTGTATGCAACACAATCACTTTATCTAAACTCAAAGAAGAGATGCCGATGTAATATCTCTATCATTTTCAATTCTTCAATGTCCTGCTATCACTGGTATTTCTTAGTAACAATTCCCATGAGTTTAAATACTTGCCATAAACAGCACACAAATGTTAAATATTGTCAGCAGGCAGAAACGTTCGGTTTGCCTGTGACAGATTGAATCTGAGCAAATTTTCATCTCTATTCATTGCTGTACAGTGTTTTGCGTTTTCATAAATGGAACTACAAGCATGCTGGCAAGTGTTACCATCCCCCTAATTAGAGTCTCATGGGCGCTGAAATAAAACCCATCATAAACAGCAACAAACTAATCCCCAAAAGGCAATATGCCTTGAATAAGACATGACTAGTAATAACAAATCAATCATGTAAGTGAAGAATCTATTTTTCTGACATGACAATAAGACATCTTATATTTCTTTGACATATTAAAAAGGATCTTTTGACAATGTCAATAACAGATAACAGTGTGCAATGAACAGGCAGTGGTATGTTATTAGCAGTAGTCAGAAGTACCCTGTTTTATCAAAAAGGGACAAATGAAATATCGTCACTGGCTTAAATGAGATGTCTTATCAATTTTGTGGCAGAAATGAAATATGAATATAAATGAAAAATAAAATTACTAATGACAGTGCCACTTCTGGAAGGAAATAAGCTCTGGAATGTGGATGTTGCAAAAGCGATACCATAATAATTGTACACTTCTAAAGAAATATTTGCTTTATTCTTTGTCACTGTATATGAATATGATGCCCGCTTATCCCAAGCAAAGTAATTGCCACAGATATGTCTTGCCAGCAGTAACTACTAAATGATGTGCTTTAGAATTGCTTGTTAATGTGCTTCTGAGGCCTACAGGTATTATTTCAGTTTCATAAACTTCATAGCTTTAAGTTACTAAAGCTATTTCAGATGTAAGAAAACCTAAGGCCACCACAGTTTTATCCACTCATCTGCTTAATTAACATATAGTTTCAGGCTGATTATTTTGCTTTGTTTTCTGCCTGAAGTGAAAGATTCAAGCAAACAATCATAGAGGTACCCCACGCTTCATCTGGGTTTGCTCTACTTAACCTTTTGTAAGGCAAGCATCTGAGAGGGTTGCTTGGCATTGTTATGTAAACTTAGGAAGAAGAAAAGGCACCATTCAAAAGGGTGGTAAACGGTGATAGAACAATACTTTTGTTTGCAAGATAAATTAAAGCTGGCAATGTTCATAATAAGAAACACATGCAGAGAGCCCAAGAAATGACAAACAAGTCTATGATTAGAATGTTTCAAAAAACGATGCACAAACCAAGAAGATCCAAACCAAGGCAGAAAACAGGAACCGTCACTGAATATTAAACCACTTTTATTCCAAGGACTTAAAAGGCCAAATACGGCTCAGACCACAAAAAAAACGAAACACAAGTGTAGAAGTTGAGCGCGCTTTCTTTTTGTTAAGTAACAGAGCTTCTTCAGAACAAATTTCCTGCTCCTCATGCCCTCATTTTATATTCATGTCAATGAGCATTAATTGACGTTAATTAACCTCTAATTACCCTTTCAATTAATTTTAAAGGTAACATGTTGAAGACAAACCTAAAAACTTACAAACAGAATATGTCCTAACCAAAAACACTCTCAAGTATATAAAATTGTATGCATATATGTTATTAAATTATCCCCCTAGAAATCGACAAATATCATTAAAAACCGTTGCTGAAGTATATAACCTCACAACATTTAAAATACACCTTCTTTATATAGGCAATTGATGTAAAAACAATTCACCTAAGTGTTGTGGTTTCATAGGTAATCAGAATTATACAATGTTAAAAACAATGCATATAAAACAAGAAACCATTGGATATTTTTTCATATAGAAACTTCCTTATAAACAAAATGTACATTACAAACCATAACCTTAGATAAAAACTGCATCTTTATCAATGAATATTTTTTTTTCTTTCTTTTTGTTTCAGAGGAACCTGCCAAATCCCTGTCTTAAAGTCCACTTTGATTAAAGGAATGTGACATTTGAGGGCATCTACTGCTTGCTGTTATAACTTGGCTTGTCTTAATCTCAACACACTCTGTATGCTAATGCTGTCATTGAGACCAGGGTGTCTACTGGCGTCCAGTTTGAGTTGCCAATATAACTCCCTAAATTCCACTCTGGATTCCCAGTTACCCCCCCTAGGATCGATCACTACCTGTTTGATAACAGCAAATTTGATGCTGTTCACCAGTTCATTAAGCTATGTCTGTGGGAATTTAATAAAGCCACACAAACTTTTTTTCTATGAAGGTATCATAGCACACTTCTTACATGAAAGTAAGCAGGTTGTCAATCCAGCAAACAGAGCTGGGTGGCACACATGCATGCGCCAAAAGAGAAGTATCTGTGGCATGCAAATCACCTCATAAGCAGGGAGGGAGGTAGAGCGATCCAGCAAGCAGATAAGCAATCCTGCAGACCCCTTGTTAGTGTCTGTAGTGTACACAGAAAAATTCCATGTACAGGAATTTAAACAGAGAACAGGGGCTGCAAAAGTATAGTTCAATGAAAAGAAATAGGACAGCAGATGCAGATATGTGCAAAATTATCCAATATGTGTCCATAACCATATGGGAAATACTTTAAAATAATAATTTTGTTTTAATGATTTGTGTATGTTTGAGTGGTGCGCCACAGTGCACAAACATGCTGTTGCAAAAAAATAAAAAATAAAAAAGATTGTAAAAACCACATTTAGTAGTATGTGACAGTAATATATTATAGGATCCTGAGTGAAGTATCTACAATGGTGGAATCATGCTGTTACCAACAAGGCAGGGCCTGGGGTCATGTAGTCTCCAAGTTGTATGCACAGATCCCTATGCAAATGAGGTGGGGTTACTGAATAGCACAAATGGGTATCCATGTCGGCAGATCCCATTCATGTAGGTACAGAACCATGATGGTGTCCAGAAAAGAGGTAGGTAACATCAAGAGGGCGGTGTGTCTGAGGAGGTGTAAGATCATTGGAGTTCAGCTGTGCTTGTTTGTGCGGCAAGCTGCTGTGCTCAGCAGGGGGATGTCGACACTGGCTTCTAAGCTTTGTTTACCTTCAGACCACATGTTTCAGTGTACTTGCATGGCACACCACCATGCTGAGTGTGCCCTTTCAGGGGTGTGTGTGCAGTGACTGCTGAACATTGTTTACCTTCACAGCACTTGTTTGCACAGTGTGCCACTGTGCTCATCAGGGGCTGTGTACACTGGCTACTAAACTTTATTTACCTTGAGGGTGCATGTTTGCATGGCAAACCACAGTGCTGACCAAGAAAGGCTGTCCAAAAAAAAAAAATCGGCTGAGAAAGCCATGGTGTATTAATTACTGATGACCCCTGTTTCAATTAAACTAGGGGCATTAACAGTCTGTAATGATGTACTTGGCAGGTAGAATGCAGCACAGGTAGCCAATCAAACAGGCTGCACCTACAGCAGAGCACTGTAAAGGTTGCATACACCCTACAATCTGATTTCACCCCCATACTCTGCACTACTGGAGTACAGACTTGGGATTTTTAACTGAAGGAATGTTAGAGGCTGTAGCAGGTCTGCTGCATCAGTATGTGCTAGATGCTGAGGTCAGTGCTGCTGCTGCAGCTGACAACAGGCCTAGACTGAGAGGGAGAAGAGTGTTCAGGCTCCAGGGTAACCTCCCAGGGCTACATGAGCTGGAGATTGTAGAGTGCTACAGGGTAGACAGGGACATGCTACAAGAACTCACTGAGCTTTACTGGCCTCAACTCAGACCCAGAGCCAACAGGGGGAAACCCATTCCAGTTGAAAAAAGGTATGTGTTGCTCTTAGGGTACTAGCTGCAGGTATTTTCCAAAGACCAACTGGGGACATGATGGGCATCTTGCAGGCATCAGCATCCAGGCTACTCCACCAGTTCCTAGATGCTATGCTACCACATGCCAGTGAGCACATATATTTTCTCCACACCCCTGAGGGAAGGACAAGTAGTATGCAACACTTCTATCATGTAGCACACTACCCTGAGGTACTGAGTGCCATAGATTGTACTCATGCACTCATTACGGCACCACCCGGTGAGGAGGGTAGAATCTATGTCAACTGCAAGGGTTATCACCCCATCAACTGCCAGGTTGTGTGCAATGCCAAGTGCATTATCATGAATGTGTGTGCTGACAGCCATGGCAGTTATCATGACTCTCATATCTGACATGCATTGCAGCTGTACCCAATGTTTGTTAGGGGGGACATCCCACACGGCAATTTACTGGAGGATGCTGGCTATACACTGAACCGTGGATGATGGCACCCATCAGAAATGCACACACACTCACTGAAGAATGCCATAATGAAGCACACACATACAAACTAGGAACATCATAGAACATGTGTTTGGACTGATGAAGTCACAGTTCTGGTGCCTTGATATATCTGGTAGAGCCCTGCAGTACTCTCCAGCCACATGTGCAAAGATGTTCACAGTATGTGCCATGATACACAATATGATCCTGCAGAAACAGCTGTAGCAGGATTAGCAAAGGGAAGGGATACACAGCTCCCTACCAGTGCCTAGGTCCCCACAGCCACACCCACAGCGGGACTCAGAGAAGGAAACCCCTGAGGATGCCCCTGTAGGCAGGTGTAGGTGTTCCCAGTATGCCCTGGCCTTGGCCAAGAGACAATGCATAGCACAGGCACTGATAACCTAGGGCCCTAGGGACTGATACCTTACTCTGACTTGCATACATATAGTAAAAATGATGCCAGGCAACCAACACAACCTGTACCTAATGATGTATTGGCTGTGTACTGCATGCATCAGAGAGAGTCAGCCCTGAACTACATTTCTGTCAACTGCTGCATTTGTAAGGTAAGTCACTCACCTACATGCCACTTGTAAGGAGTGCTATAATATGCTATCATATGTATGGACCTGTTGCATGTATGCAAGGGAATATAGTGGGCTATTTGGAAAGATGTAACATCCACATGGCACTACAAATACCCATTCCAATTGTATGTGTTCCATAATATTCACTAGGCCCAATGGTTGGAATATTCACTACAGTACTAGGGAGACGTTAAAGAGTGGGGTCACATGATATTTGCACTACTGTCTATTCCAGCAGATCGTGTACTGTTCTTCCCCACCCCAACAAATCAGTGTTCCCATACAACTGCTGTAACAGAACATCTGCAATGATTTATTAGCAGACCAGCCAATTTCAGGGCTGTGACATAGAACCTGGCCAAATGTTGTAGGCCCTACGTAATGCAGGGGTGACAATGTATGGTTGCATGCTTGTTGATTGTGAGGAATGACACCTCTCTGTCTGGTGGCTGATGTGGCTCCCTGGGCTAGAGATATCACCACGAGAGATGGTGTTGATGGTTTGAATCTGGCAGCATCCACATATTTTACATGTCAGGTACTCATATGGTGGTATTCCCATAGACTGTCATACCCTCAATCTGTTACTGCAAGACAGTTGGACAAAGTCAAAGAGAATGGGGGAACAGAGGGTCACAACTACATACAGACATTACACATGCTCTAATGAACCTAAAATGTGACTAGTATAACAGTAGGTTGCAACAGAACAGAACAGCTGCAGGACTTAAAGGGCATCTCTTAAATGTGTCAATAGTTAGTACAATTCAGTGACTGCATTATACAATATTATACTGGAACATCACAAATGCATGAGGAACAGACCACACATATGGGGAAAAATGCTGGACATTCTGCAAAAGCATGTACAGTGAGAGGTATACAGACTGTTGCCCTATGTGTGGTGTTACATTATGTACCCCAGTCACACATTAAGTACAGCACACAGTGGGGGAATGCCTTGGAAAATTTGAGAGAAGTGCTATACTGTGGAAACAGATGCAGCAGCCAATGTCTGCAGCACAGAAAATCCCAGACTGGAGTAAGATAACTCTGGCCTGGAGTCACATTGTAAGTACTGACAGTCCCATTGGGCATGCTCCTACACTTAGCTACCTTGACAGCAAGTCTGTTGCCTCTTCCTCACAAAGACCTGCAATATGGAAATACGTCTGTACATACAGACAGCTACGTATACATATTTGTCTGCCCCTATCTCCCTCACACATGATTAGTATCTCTATCAATATGAACCACATATACATATGATACATACATGTATATATATATATATATATATATAGAGAGAGAGAGAGCTATATAAATTACAATGACACATAGATTCTCCACATATATCTACCTAGCACATGTACATAACATACGCACAGAGCAACATTTACAGAGACATTCCTGTTATACACTTATATATATATATATACATATATGCGTGGTGAGCTCATACTGCTGTACAACACTGATGACGCTCAGTTAGAGCGAAACCGGTCTGTGGGGCAGACTGTTTTTGGCTTAAATAAAGCCTTTCTTCCAAAACGGCCGACTATCTGTTTTTTACTATAGTGCTGGACATGTTTGGTGTTTTAGATATATCTATATATATATATATATATATATATATATATATATATATATATGTGTATATATATATATATATATATATATATATATATATATATATATATATATATATATATGTATATATGTGTATGTGTGTGTGTGGGGGGGGTGTATGAATGTTCCCACATACCCCTGGAATGCTGAGGGTGTCTACACTTACACATCACAACAGTTGTCTGAAGGAACCAGACCAAGGCTGCAACAGTACATAATCCACTCACCCACAGACCCCTGTGCCTGCGGAATGTCACCTTGTAGACAGACATAGGTTAGCAGGTGTTGTAATGTACACGGGCATCAATGCATGCTTTGTACAGGCCATATTATCCCTGGCCACATGTTGCCTATCTAACTGCAACCAGCCACATACAGCCATACTGGTAACTGTAGACACATAGCAGGGATATTAACAGGTATCCCACTCCTAGGACACTAGATACAATAACAGTACCAAGCAATATCACTCTACAGGCAACAGATGCTGTCCAACACAAGGCTCGTTTGCATACTCCACAAGTATTTTGCCTGCAATGGCATATACAACTGACATAACCTGTGGCACCTATGATAAGTACTGCAAGCTATAGTGTGTAATAGTAGATAGGTATGGGGTTCAAATCTCACATCAGCCAACTATGAGTGTATGTCTAAATATATCCCTTAGTAGCACTACAGACATACACATATGGCTTATTTCTTTGCAATGGTTATGCATTTTATGGCCCTGTGATTGGCTGCTGGCGTCCACATTGCCCTCCTCTACAAGGCCTGCTGATGTCATCCACCTTAAGACCGCTGGCAGACAATCTAATATTAGATAAACTCTGTGGCACATGTGATACGAATTGTGAGCTATAGTGTGTAATAGTAGAGGGCAGTCATTCTAATCTCACATCGGCCAACTCTCTGTGTGTGTGTCTGTGTGTGTGTGTAAATATATCCCCTTACAGCACATACCCATATGATCTATCTGTGTGCAATGGTTATGCCTTTTATGGCCCTGTGTCTAGCTGCTATCCATAAATTGCCCACCTCTACATAATCATAACTGATGTTTGCCACCTGTCTGACCTGGACACAGGATACTTGCAGATGTGTCAACTCCATCACCACACCTTCTAGATTTGTACATTCACAAAACCCAGGTGACATGTAGCGAAGATAGCAGACCTTATCACAAAGTATAATTGCATGACTATGGTGAGGGCATCCATTGTCCCTGATATACTGTTCTATACATATGCACCTAGGGAACTGTGCACATATACTGCCATACCTTGCTGATGTCATATTTCTGCTGTGCTGCCATGCCATACTGTGCTGCTGTATTGCTGCAATGTGTCCATGGTTTATCCCCTCAGACTCCTGGAACAGAAACATACACAATGCCGTGACAGACCTGTCATTCTGTAACATTACCACCTGTCCAGAATCATGCAACAAAGATACATAAAGTATGATGTGTACATGACAGATGCCAGCATACAGTACCTTTTGTGGCCCACAAGTGGCATGGTAAACCAATACTGTACTACACAAGCACATGTCAAGTAATGTAGACACCCTGTGCATCAAACACATAATAGATTTCCCTGCATCGATGGCACTGATGGCAGGGATGTGGCACAGGTATCATTACATGCACAGGGTGTGTGGTGGGGGTGCTGGAGGCCTAGGCTGTGTCAAACAGTTGACAGCATGTGTGAAAGTCAGGAAGGGGTGTGGGTTAGATGGGCCATGAAGAGGTGCCATGTGTGTCTGATGGTGACCTGCGTGTGACAGTGGTGTTTGAGTGTGTGCATGTACACAGTCAAGCACAGTGCTAGCCCTACACATGTGTCAGTTGGACAGCTGTGGATCATAAATGGTAGCATGGACAGTTCACCGTCTCTGGCCATGAACACAGGAATTGGCTCTGCCAGGAGTAGCACTGGCACCACCATACCCAAGGTCAGATGTGATGCTAATACCCCAACAGTGACTGCTGTCTGCTGGGGCTGTGTCCCTCACTGGAACACCCAGGACCATGTGCCCATAGTCTGCCACATCATGGTGTGGACAGCACACTTCCCTCTGCAGCACTGGAGGTACTACCACTATGGGAGCATGAATGTGCACGGCCAATGTGGACACTCAGCAGATGGTGTTGCTGACCTAAATCCATGTGTCTGACCATCTCAACCCACTGTCTATCCACTGAATCAGTGAACCAATCCAGGGTGTCTCTAATGCAGTAGAGGCAGTCACAGATGTCAGACTGTGCTGTGTCCATAAGCCTAAGCATCCATCTGGTGTGTGTTCAGAATGTGCCTGTGCCTCCATGATGGCCCAAAACATGCACCAAGTGACCTATGATGTGACACCTGCAACAGTTGGTGGATGGACAGCAGTCCTCCTATGAGCACCCCTGTCAATCTACCTGTGTGAGACCTTGCCAGGTCTCTGGCCATTGTCTACTCTCACTAACACCATAGTTGGCATACTGTTCTGTTCAATATCGCCACCCTCTGACTTTCCAATATCTATGGCCTCTGGGGACTGAGTATGTGTGGTCATACTGACTGTGTGTGGTGACAATGGGGGCAGAAGATGGATGTCAACCTCTGGGACAGATCAGCCCCCAAAAACCCCACCTATGCTTCACTATGGCCACCATCATCAGCAGAGTCTGATGACACACTGACATCAGGTTGTAAGGGGGACAGACTCCAACCACCCTGTTTACCTGTGAAACCAAGACAAAAGCAGTACATTACTACCTGCACTTTTATGTAAGGTAATCCACATAGAATCATAAAAATAAGGATCCACAACTGCATTACCAGTCGCAAATCTTCTCATCTCCGCTCCCATGCACAACGGACTACCTCACACCAACATACATAGACAAATCAAGCCCGTTATAACATGCACATCAGCCACATCCAGGTAAAGTTGCCAGTACAATCTGCCTGTAAGATATTTAATATGACACTATACATGATAGAACTACACATAAAACAGAGTACACCTATCTGAAGAATGATATGCCAGTACTAGTGTCACTTTCTCAGGTATGTACCATCTCCCTTTTGCATTTCAACAGGATCTTGGAGTAATCGCATCATGTATACCAGATTGTGTAGCCACTCATAACTATAGGTACAAATGCGTTGATGGTCATCAAATGCGTACCTGTGATTACCTAGTCTATGAACCATAGTTAACTGTTCCAGAATGGAACATACAAATTATTATTGTTATTATTGACATCTGTTAACCGGGTTAGTCCAAATGGGCTTGGGACCCATTTTCAGTGGAGACCCGAGGAGAAAAGCTCCAAGAAATGCAGCAGTTTACAATAGAGGTTATACAATCACTAAGTAGGTCTTTTACAAGCACAGTTTACACAAATAGATGATAATTCTTAAAAAAAGAGACAAAAGTTATACAGTGTTGAATATGAACAAATTGGTTTCACAATAGATATGTTAGACAAATCAAAGTAGAAAATTAAAGGCAGTATACCTGTATTATATTACAGGGTAGCAGTGTAGTTTCATATTTACATATTTACATTAATGGTTTGTTTTGTCAGTGCAGGTATCAGAGATTTGGGGAAAAAAAGGCTTGATTTTGTCAAAAACAGGTTAAGAAAAAAAGGGTGGAATGACATAGGTTATGGGGAAAGTTATTAAGTTGGGGCTTGGCAAGGACAGATTTTAGATTTTAGTAGATGAGCTTTGAGTTTTTCTTTAAAGTGGGATGGGTGAATGATGGAACAAATGTCCCTGGGAAATTTATTCCAGGTTTGGGCAATGAAGGATTTGCAGAGGTATTTGCCGATAGTTTTTTTTGGGTGGGTGGGTTTGTAGCAGTAGTTGGTTAGAGGTACGAAGAGTATGGGGAGGAGAATAGATTGAGATGAGAGAAGAGAGGGTAGGGCAGAATGAAGGTTTTGTAGAGAAGAGAGTGTAGCATTTGAAGTTGAGATAGCTGCAATAAGTGGGGAAATTCGAGCCAGTGTAGGGAGTTAAGGGATAGGCAGTGGTGTGCAGTATATGGTGAGTTTGTAACCAATCTAGCTATCTTATGGTATGTTTGTTGAAGTTTGTTTAAGGTAGTATTTTGGATATGGGTAAATATAGGGGCAGCATAAAGAAGGGAGGGAAGGAGAAAAGCTTGGGCAAGGGATAGGCTAGCATTGGATGTTAGGTATCTTCTGTTACGATATAGAAGACCTAGTTTCTGGTGAGTCTTTCTTATACTGTGTAGTAAGTGTGTATTAAACTTCAGTTCATCATCGATAATGACTCCTAGAAGTTTAGTTTGGGTTTCAGGTTTGATAGTAGTGTTATTTGAAGAAGTGATAGTAAAGGTGGTTTTGTGGTAAGAGAGAGAGTGGGGAAGAAAAAGTAACAGTTTGGTCTTTTTGGGGTTGAGGATCAGTAGGTTATTGGTTAGCCACTGTTCAGTAAAGAGGAAAGTCTGTTAGGTAAGAGTATGAAGTTCGGATATGCTGTCAGAGATACATATGAGGGTAGAATTGTCAGCATATTGGATGAGGGAAGATTGTTTACAAGATGTGTGGAGGTCATTAGTGAAGATGTTAAAGAGGAGGGGTCACAAGATGGAGCCCTGTGGAACTCCTGTTGGAACAGGTATAAAAGGAGAAGTGGAAGAGAGCCATCTTACTGATTGTTTCCTGTGAGCTAAGTAGCTAGAGAACCATTGTGAGTCTTATCGCTAAATTAAATTTGTTTTTTGCCGCTCTTATTGGTTTCTGGTTCGCTTCTTTGTTTTACAAATTCTGTTTGTGGTTAGTCATGGTTTGTTAGCTTGAGAACCAGGTAAGGGTGGAGGTAGATACGTTAAGATTATCAAGTTTGGATAGCAGTAGCGGATGTGAGACTGTATCAAAGACTTTTGAGAGGTCAAGGAAGAAACAGGATATAAGTTTATTTTTGTCCAGGGCATTAGCAATTGTATGGGTAAAGGATAGTAGGGCAGTAGCTGTGCTCTGGTGAGGACAAAAACCATGTTGGGTGGGGGTGAGGAAATTATATTGAAGCAGGTAGTTGAGTAGTTGGGAGTGGACACATTTTCAAGAATCTTAGAGAGGGGGGGGCAGGCTGGTCAGTAGAATTGCCACCTTTGTGTAGAGGAATGGTGAAAAAAAATTTCCAGAGAGTGGGGACAGTGGATTCCTGTATAGATTTGTTAATTAATATGGACATTGGGTAGGCTATGGTGTCTGCAGCTAGTTTGAGGAAGGTAGGTGGTAGATTATCAGTGAAGGAGGAACAAGGTTTGAGTTTATAAAGAAGAGATCTCACATAGGAGGTGGAGACAGGGTGTAGTTAGAATGGAGGATTGTCAGGTAGGCTAAGTGGGGTAGACAGGGGGGTAGTCTTACATTTTGATGGGATAAGTGACTGAATAGTATTGATAAAGTGATTGTTAAGAAGGGTAGCTGTGTCTAGAGGGTTTGTGTTGGGGATGGGGCTGGGTGTTGATGAATGGCCTGGGGTCAGGATTCTGTTTATTGTAGTCCAGAATTTATGAGGGTTTGCTTTGTAAGTAAGTTGGCCAGAGTTGTAGTAGGACTTTTTATCTGCATTGGCTTGTTTCTTAATAAGGTTTCTGAGGTGCTTGTAGTGGTGAAGGTGGGATAATTCTTTGGTTTTGATCCAGGCTTTTCAGGCTTTATCTCTGTTGAGCATGAGGGACTTAGTTTGTTTGGAGAGCCATGGGGCATGGTTGAGTTTTATTCGAAGTCTTCTAGAAGGAGCAAGGGAGTTAAGGGTATTCAGGAAGATGTTATTAAAGCTGCTGACTGCCTCATCTAGTGGGATATTTTTTAGGAAGGACCAGTCAGTGGAAGATAGATTTGAGTTGAATGGTGTTAGATTAAAATTGGTGAGTGTACGACAGTCCCGATATAGATGATGTTTGGGGGGTTGAGTGTTGAATCTGAGGACAGAGGTGGGGAGGTGATCACTAAGTTGGTCTGTTAGAGTAATAGGGTTGTGGTAATGCTGGGGGCAGTTGGTAAGTATCCAGTCTATTATGGAGCTAGAAGATGTATTTCTGTGGAGTCGGGTGGGGGGTGATATGAGTTGATGGAAGCCGTGTAAGTTAATACTATTTTCGGGAGAGTCAGTTTTCAGTTTGAACCAGTCTAAGTTGACATCTCCCAAGATGAGAGTTTCATAAGTTATGTTATGGGAAAACCAGGACAGCATGTTTCCAAGAGTGTTTAGATTGTTTCCAGGAGGGATACAGATGGAAGCAATGCCTATTTTCTTATGAGGGTTGAGGTGGCAGTTGAGTATTATAAGTTCTGCTGGGTGGAAGTTGGGGACTGTTATGGGAAGTGGTGATAGATTGAGGCTGTTAGAATGGAGGATGGCGACTCCACCACCTTTTTCTGGATATCTATCTGAGCGATATATGTTATAGCCTGGTGGAAGAATTTCATTGTCAGAGATATGTGGTTTAAGCCAGGTTTCAGATAGTGTGAGGATGTGAGGGGTTGTATGGGTTATCCAGGCATGGAAGTCAGTGATTTTGTTGGCTAGGCTTTGAATATTTAGAGAGCATATGGCAAGGTGTTTGGAGGGGGATGATCCAGTTGTAGCGGGCAGGGAAGGTTGAGATGTGTTTGATGAAGGAGGGGGGTTTGAGGATGAGTGGTGTGGGTGGCTGGGAGGGGGGGAGTTTTGGCCAGGGTTGGGGTGTATATCTCCTGATAACAGTGTGCTAGTAGTGGGTAGTGAGAGTCGAGGGAAGTGTGAATGTAGTTTGCAGAGTTTGGTTTTAGATTTAGAGTTATTTATTTTATTTTATTTTACATTTGTTGACCGGGCTAGTCCAGCTGGATATATGTCCATTTTCAGTAGCGGCCCGGGGAGAAAAGCTCCAAGACAGATACAAATAGCCAATAAGTAACTGTTACATAAAAAAAACAATAAGTAGATATAGAAGATATTATATACATTTAACAGTAAAATAACATAAAACTATATACAAAGTTTAGAGCAAGATAATATAAGTATGCTAGTGGCTAAAAAATAGTATCCAGGTTCTTACTAGATGCTTATCATTGAACTAAATAAGATTAAATTAGTGGAGAGAGAACAGTTAGAAAATATATTAGTAGCATTAATGATAGGTTAGTCAGGGTTGGTACAAGGGCATAGCCAGTGTGTTTTGAGGAAGGTTTTACGTTTTTGTCTGAAGAGTGGTAAGGAATGAAGGGAAGTAAGTTTAATAGGTAGAAGGTTCCAGTTTTTCCCAGTTGTGTTTGAGAATAGAGAGTTCCCAGCCATGTTGTGAGAGGGTCTATATTATATCATCGAATGCTTAAAAAAGCGAATGCTGATTGATCGACCTGATTTAAGCGAAATCTTACAATCTCGAACTGTCAGATCAGTGATTTTTTTCCCAGGGAAAAAAATCACTGATTCAAAACACATACACACAACACAAGCACACCAAACAAACAGAAATCCACACACATACACCTAAAATCTGATACCTAACCCTACACTAAACTATGCACACACCACTAACTACCCACTTACCTTAACCCAAACCCTAACCCTAAGGTCTGTCATTATCGCACACTCACCTCACCCGCTCCCTAACCCTAACTCACTTAAATCTGCCCTAACCCTCATGTCCACTCAATCGCACACACACCTAACCCGAACCCTAACCCTAACTCACCTAAATCACCCTAACACTCGCATCCACACAATCGCACACTTACCTGAATCCGACTGGTAACTTTCCACCATAACACTGAAAATACCAAAGCAATAGAAACGGACAACCGAATTCTTTCCCTAGGAAAAAATTTGAGTTTCTGCTGCTTCGATATTTTGCAGTTTTGCGAAAATAATTTTGATCAATCAGCGTTCACTTTTTTAAGCGTTTGAGGATATAATATAGACCCGTTGTGAGACTTGTTGATGTTAACTAGGAGTTTATTTGAAGAATGCAAGGCATTAAGATGTTTGTAGGGGGTTATGAGGTCTGAGAGTATTGGAGTATTGTTTGGCTGGTAAAGGACCTTATGGGCAATTGTAAGTTGGTTCAGTTGAAGCTGGTTTTGAAGTTCAAGCCATCTGAGTTGCTTAAGATTCTGACAGTGATGGGTTCTGAAAGGTTTACCAGTGGCAAATCTGGCAATATTATGATAAGAGGTAGCAAGTTTGAGAAGATTCTTTTTGGATAGGTTAGTGTATATTGGTGAGGCATAGAGTAGAGTAGAGATTAGATGGGAGTGGGCAATGGTAGTTCTTGCTACTGAAGTAAGGAAGGATTTGACTCTGTACAGGCAGCCCATTTTTCTGTTAACTGATTTTATAGTGTTGTTAATGTGGGTGTCGAAATTAAGGTTGTTGTCTATTGTAATACCAAGGAGTTTGGTGGTAGAGTCTAGGTAAATGAGGGTACCATTGTTAGAAATGACTGAGATATCTATTGGTGTGGACCTACAAGTAGGAGTAAAGAGTAGAAGCTTTGTTTTCTTGGGATTCAGTAGAAGGCAGCACTTTAAGAACCATGTCTCAACTATGCTAAATACTTTCTGGGTTTGGCATTGCAGTTCAGAAGCAGATTTAGATGTGCAGATTAATGTAGAGTCATCTGCATATTGTATACAAGTTGCAGTGGGAACAGCCAAGTAGAGATCATTAATAAAAATTGAAAATAAGAGAGGACCTAGAATGGAGCCTTGGGAAACTCCCAGTGTGACTGGCAGGTGGGATGATAGATTATTTTCCCAGCGCATTGCTTGTTGCCTATTGCTCAGGTAGGAAGTAAACCACTTTATAGATTGAGTATCCAGGGAAAGCGATTTGAGATTATTGATAAGCAATGTGTGGTTTACCATATCAAAAGCCTTTGAAAGATCAATAAATAGTGCTGAAGAGAGTAAATTGTTATTGCAGTTTCTATTAATGGTGTCTGTAAAGGATAGGAGGGAGGTGGTACTATGGAATGGTCTTAAGCCATGTTGGCCCTTAGCTAGTAAGTTGTGTTGAGTTAGATGGCCTATTACCTTATGGTGAATGCATTTTTCCATTATTTTTGCTAAGGGGATAGAAGGGCTATGGGTCTATAGTTAGAATATTCTTTGGAGTTGCCACCTTTGTGTAGGGGAATAATGTGTGAGACTTTCCAACTAGTAGGGGTATATCCTTCTTTGATGGTTCTGTTTATCAGGATGGATACAGGATAAGCAACTGCTTCGGCTGCTTTTTGTAGGTATTCAGCTGGGATTTGGTCAGCGGAAGGGGTACAAGGCTTTAGTTTTGCTAGGAGTTTGAAAATAAAGTTAGTGGATATAGGTTGTAATAGGAAGGTAGGAAGAGTGCTTGTTATGGGGGTGGGAATGCTAGAGGTGTGAGGAGATAGCTGACTGGCTAGAGTTTGGATGGCATCTGTGATGAAGGAGTTAAAGTCATTAGCAGTTTGGATGGGAGTCTCATGGTTCACTCCTATTGGTGTTGGTGTACTGGAGTGTCCTGGATAAAGGAGTCTACTGACATTTGCCCAGAATCGTTGAGGGTTATTTTGGTGTGTTTGCTGTATTTTGTAGTAAAAGTTTTTTTGTCTAAGAGTATGGCTTTTTTAGTAGCATTTCTTATTTGTCTAAATGTCTGTTGAGTAGATGAGCTTTTGGTAGTTCGCCACCTAGTCCGGCTTTGTTTCTAAATTAGGCAGAATTGTGTGAAATTGGGGTAGTTTGTGTATACATGTGACAGGGAGGTTAAATAAAGCAGGAGAAATGAAGCAAAATGAGGATGTTGTGAAGTTTGCAGAGTTGCAGGTGGTTGTGGAATGTAGTGTTAGATAGGGGTGGTGGAAGTGATAAGAGGTATGGGTTGAGAGGAGAAATAGGAATGGAATAGAAATAATAAGATGTTTCATTTTTATATTGGGGAGGAATAATATGATATAGTTCTTAATTACAGAAGAAGTTTGGAGTAAGGAGTTATGTATAAAAAGGTTGTATCAGTTTATTGGGGAAAGGCAGGTAGAGTGGGCACACAGTTGTTAGAGCTAGGCCAGGAAGTTAACAGCTATTGGATGGGTAGGGGAAGGGGAGGGACAGGATGGTATAAAGAAAATTGTAATGGGGTGGGTGGGAATGGGGTAGGGTAGGGGAGAGAAGAGATCCCGAGCATAGCGAGGGCGAACAGAGCGGGGCAAACACCCGGGACCAGGAAGACCAAGAAAACAGTCAGTAAGAGAGAATTTGATACAGGCTGGGAAGAGGAGAATGGAGGGGATACTGGAAAGCAAAGCTTAGAGTTAGCAGAGAGAGAGATAAAGGCAGGAAGGTTTTAGGGAAACAGGATAGAGCCCAAAGGTCTGAGGTTAGCAGGTAGTGAAAAGGTGCAAAGAGAGAAAGTCTCTAGCAATGGAGTGTAAGAGCCCAAACAGTGAGGCTTTAGGCGGAGGCACAGGTAATGCAGAGGATAGACTCACATGAAAGAAAAGGCTATATGAGGGAGTTTAGTTTAGACATGAGAAAAAGTCAGAGGAATGTGTAAGGCAAGGGGGATCAAGAACAAGGGGTAGAAGGGTGAGGAGTGAGGAAGAGGAGAACAAGAAAGAATATAGGGAGGTTGGAGCTGCTAGAGTCTTGTTGTCAGGAACAAATTGTTAATGCAGTTTATTCACATCAGGTTTCTAGCTAGTACAATTACAATTAGGCAAGTATATACTACTCTGTCTAAACACAACATTTGTACATAGGGCAATACGTCAGTCCTTAACATTCATAGGGTAGATATGATACTTAGAAAACAATATCACACTTACCAGATACAGGGCCATGGACTTAAGCCACACCTGATGGACCTGTGAAAAGGTGAAGTTGAGGTATTGTCAGCACCACCAAATGATGCAGCACTACAAGATATGTGCATATATTCACCTGTAAACTAGCTACTGTGATACTGGCTGTATTGCTAACATTCTGAGTATGTGTGCACAACTAATAATAAACCCCAAACCCTCCAATGCAGATAGACCTGCCACCCATGTACAGATATGTACAGCCTGCCACAGTGACTGAGACATTATTACAATGGTGAACACATTATACTTACTTGGATGCTTCTCTGCTGTAGACAGTGTGGCAGCCACCTCCATGATGTATGGTCTGATGGATGCCTGGGAGCTGTCATGTGTTCCTAGGTTCACCAAGAATTTCTCTGTGGCAGAGAGTGGTTGCTCTGTCACAAGCCTCCACCTGTGGTAACACAATCCATGGCAGCAACAGCTGCCCTTCATCATACAGCATTCAGCATGTTTGTGGCCCGGTGTTGGACCTGCTCATTGGTCCTGTTCCTCTTGGCAAATCTGATTGACACCCTGCACAAGGTCTGCCCACAATGCTGCCCACTGTACTTGAGTATGCTTCCCCTGGACAAGATCTGATGGTGCTGTCTCAGTTCATCCACTATTATGTCATTCTCCACATCTGAGAAGGGAGCATGTCTTCTGTGGTACATGGTTCCTGAAATACAACAGAAGGGAAACACATTACAAGACCAGATACATGGACATCCACTATATACAGATCTATCACACCCATAATGGCCTGCATTATCCACTGCTCCTTCACTTGTCATACCCAACAGTCTGGCAAAACACCTGTGTGGATACCACTAAGATAGTAGCAATACTGGGGTATGTCCTTGGGGTATGTCCCTGTGTGCTGTGACAGATTCAGCTATATGTTCCTATACCCAGCACTGCAGTTTACTGTGGTGTGTCCCATATGGACAAACTCCCACTACTATGTCATACAACCACTGCCAGACAAAAAGCAGTGTGCTATTACAACCACTATATGGGAACAGTCCAGCAACACCAGTGTGCCACAATGACAAAAAACAATGCAAACCTGCTGTAGTACATCATCCATGTAGGCATCATTCATCTTATCTATACAAATGTTTGCAGAATGTCAATATGTTTACCTCATACTTTTGGTCATTTGTCACACAACATTGTGGATTTCTGACAAAAGGTTGGCTAATCATTGATGGCTGATGTCAGAAAATGAAGACAGACATCTGAGTTTAAGACATCATACCCTTCAGAACACAGTTATGTTATTGTAATATCTGATATTCTATTCACTTTCTTACTTTGTATGAGCAATAGTTACAGTGTCCCTAATTTAGGGCCTTTGTACCTCCATTAATTTGGCTTTGTTCAGATATCTTGCTGTAACAGGTTGGCAGCTATGTTAGGCATAACTCTCAACCAGACAGGTAACAACATAAGCAGGATCACAGACGTAGCCAGTGTACATCAGGGGCAATCAGAGATCCTGTTAAAATGTTAGATGTATTTATGTGCAACACTGAAAGACTAAAAGGAGGCGAATTAGTGTACACTGTCGGATGTTACAGGAGTATACACCCTTATCTCTTGTCACTATGTTTTACATGTCATTCACTAGCTTCCCTACAACAGCCAACCATTGTAGGTGGGAGAAAGAGGGTCAGAGCTAAGATGTGAGTGGAAATCAGGGGCATTTGACAGGCACGCCTGTAGGTGTAGGACAGATGAGTATCAATGACACGTTATTACCATAGATCTAAGACAGGTTTACAGCTATGATCCTTATTCACCATCTGCATCCTGTTACATGGAGAAACCAATGACATACTTGGTTGAGTGCAGTACTCCTTTGTTGAACTTTGCTTCCGGTAATCTATTGAAAATACACTCTCAGACGTGTTCCCCATAACCAGTTGCTTGCCTTTTTAAGGTACTGCTCATTAGCAGGTAATTGCCTCTGTACCAATCTCTGGCTCTGCTATGGTAATTGCAGCCAAAACAGCTGAATTGCACTATCATTAGCCAATGACATGCCACCACATTGCAATATATAAGGCCTTCATTTAGACCTGTGCCCCTTTCTTAGCTGTTAAGATGGACATTACTGAGATGTGGAGACTACAACATTGCAGAGGGTAGGTATCATAACTGTCAGCTGTAGAGATTTATGCAGTATATCCACAGTTTTGCCTCATATGTGTAGTCAGTGTCTCATGACATTGTGGTCATCTGGCAATGCACTGGCAAACATTGTGGGTTGAGGTCAGTAATGGAAGGCACACATTTGAGTATCATGTGATTAAGGTGCATCTGTTATTCAACAGTGCCAATAACAGAGCTGTCGTGACATATACTTATGCTATAAGGATATGTGCAGTTTGTCCCCATCTGCAGGCATTTGACTTGAAAAACTGGATAGTAGTTCATTAATTCATAGTAACCTGTGCAGATAAAGATTGCATGACTCAGTCAATAATTGCTGTCTTCACAATAATGTAATTCAACTGCAGCACAAGACTGGATTTGAACCCAGGAATGTCTGTGGCAAAATGTACTGCATACAAGATATTTAACAGACTGAACTACTGAGTCACTGCTATAGCAGGTGTATTTATAAGATATATGTGCACACATACATGCTGTGACAAACATTTTCTATGTACATCAGTAGGTGCATGGCTTTATATAGATGTATTCCTGCACCAGAGTCTCAGTTGAATATGTATTTTGCCATGAATGCCTTAGCAGGTGTCTTTCTACATATTGCTGATACAAGGGCACATTTATCTATCACATTTAACTATCACATGCCTAACTTACATCCAGTTTTATGTCTTTGGCTGTCAAGTGATGTATTATTGCACTAGAGTCAAAGGCACACTCCCATTTTTCCCATTAATTTTTAATTCCAGTTTGGGATGTGCAGCATGGTGCACAGCAGAGAGAGAACAACAGTCCATTAGTAACATTTCCAGTTATTTCTTTGACAACAGTACTACTATCTACTCTATGGGTCTGTATTTTGTTTATGTGTACAGTGACTACATGTCTCCTATAACTGATGTAGCATGTACATACCTCTCAAGCTATTTGCATGGGACACTATGGACCAAGCAGTACCAACTGCAGGTACACAACTACACAGAACACTTGCACATCAGGTGGACCTATATAACTACCAAGGTATTCTGTGGGCTGATTTGGTGATACTTTGCAATCTAGGAAATCATTTCCATGGTAATCCTGTGACAGATGGATTACACACTATTAATTACATAACATGAAATCATGACACTTGAGAGACATGCATGTGTGTAGTGCAGACACTAAACAGCTGTCATCTTTGGTTGGCAGGCATGGGAATAGAACCCGATAGCAGTGACTGCAGGGAACATCTGCATAGAATGTATTAATTGACTGCAGCAACTTTTAATAGACAGTCCAAGGCATACAGCCATACTTGGATTACACATTTTATTTTTGACTGAACATTGCTGATGAACACATTCTTGCTAATGATTTTAACAGTCTGTGACATCTAAACACACCAATTATCTAGTTATAATATGGGCTACCTCACCCATTTACTTGTAGTTCTTGTGGAGACAGAATTTGTAAGCATTACATGACTGCTACTGTAATATTTAGTGCTACATAGCACTGGATTCAAACCCTGGTCTGTGTGTGGCAAAATGTACTATATACAAAACATTTAACAAACTGAGCTACTGATTCATTGCTTATTCCTGACTGACTGGTATTTGCCTAGAGCTCACCTGGAACCAAACTATGACCTGGTAGTACTGCTGCAGTGTTTACTAGACTGCAGTGACAGTAGAACACTAGTGATTGAAATACAAGGATAACAAATATAGTAGATAAGCTATATATCAGTATAAACAATGCTGGTGTACACAATTTATTGTTAGTAGATTGAAATATCTGTAAAGTATACAAACAATATCAGCTCTTGGAATGTGCTACCTCACTCATTTACCTTTATTACTTGGTGTCTGTGGACCCGTGGTGGTGGTGCTGCGGTAGCATTGTCACCTCACAGTAAGATGATATCCGGTTCGATTTTCAGTTAGAGCGTCTTCTGAGTGGAGATATGCATGAATGGGCGTACCTTCATTGAAGGTTGTGCGTCAGGGCTGGTAACTCGACACGTAAAAATCAACTACCAATCATTAGCGGACCGGAGTTCCGCTGTGGCAACCCCTAACCGGGAAAAGCCGAAAGACACATAAAAATCAACTACCAATCATTAGCGGACCGGAGTTCCTCTGTGGCGACCCCTAACCGGGAAAAGCCGAAAGACACAAACAAACTTGATGTCTGTGGATCGCAGAGCATTATGTGAACAATATTGGCCTACAGACAGCCTTGAACAGTACTATATGAGCTAACAATACAATTTGCATCCATTGGATTTGCATTCTACAGCTACAACAGTGTTATACTTGACTGATTCACCTTACCTTACAGCCTGAATGCATACGGCTCTATTGCAATGGTTAAAACAAGACAATCCTGATGTACTCCATTTTCCTTAGTGTTAATGGTATTGTTTTATGTTTTATTGCACAGCAGTTAGCATTATTCATGTATTGCAATACAGCTCTAGTTTCACATTTATTGCACTGCAGACTTTATTGAAAATACTGTAATGCAGTTACTGGTATTGTTTCATGCTGTTATTGCACTACAGTCAGCATTATTCATTTCTTGCAATACAGTGCTAATTCCACATTTATTTCACTACAGACTTTATTGTATATACTTTAATGCAGTTAATACTTTACTCTTTCTTGCTTATTTCACCACAGTTAGCATAATATGTCCATACTCACCACACTCACTGTGCAACCTGGCCAAGTGTCTGGCATGTGACTTGACATTGCGAGCCTTCTCAGCTGCAGCTGTTGGGGGCAAAGTATACCATTATGCATACCAGCATTGCAGACATTCAGATTACATATTGTTAAAACAGAGGTAAAATTACTTACATACTTTTGGGGCATTTCCTGCCCAAGCTTCTTGGACCCAGGTGTCCAAGAGTCCCCTCTCTCTTTGTTTCAGATCATCATGGTGGTGAAGACACTGCTCACCTGTGTGGGAGATACCAGTAACACTGGTGAGTTGTCTGGTCAGCCAGTTGTAGTCCTTTACTTTACACTCTGAGCCCTGGAAACCTCCCTGCAGCAGCAGGTCATCATGGTTTTTAACTAGGAGTCCAACCATGACCCTGGACTCCAGCATACCCCACTGCTGCACCCAAAAGCATGCACCTTCACCAACACCTGCCATAGTAACTGTCAGAGAAAGAACTCCAATACTTTCTACTGTATTCCTGCCTATTGGGCTTAATATAGGCTATTTTACTGCCATTACACATCATTCGTCAACATTCAAAAAAGCCCCATGTAACTTAGTACCATGCAAACCAGCGCACCTAATCTGAAAATTGCTAAAACTCACAGAACCATAGTCTTAGCAAAGCTTAGCAGTGTGCAAACCAGCCAAGCAGCACATAAACATGAGCAGCCATTACCATGTTTATACAGTGCTTAGCAGGTTTCAGCAGAGCTTGGCAGAGCAGAGCAATGCCATCTGTTATGTAACAAATGCATAATATGTATATCAAAATTAATATTTTCCCTTATATGTATTCAAACCTTGGACCTTAGGTTCATAGGTTCATAGATGTTTACTAGGCTAATGACCACAAGGGTCTTTTTAAGCCTAGCCATGCATTCCAAATCTCTGACAATTTTTGATACCCTTGATAAGTGTAAGCATGGGCCTTGGAGATGAACCATTTACAGGTTACCTGTTTGCATCAGAGACATAGGTGCCACACCAGGAATGAATTTCTGTTTTCTCATCCAATTGTCCAAGTTGCATTTGAATTGGATTAGGGAGGAACTCTGCTTCACATGGATGGGGAACCTGTTCCATAGACAGAGTAGTCTCTGGTATACATACCTATCACTCCAGCTGGTCCTATTTATATCACAGGCAAGGTTTAAGTCTTTAGAAAGGGTAATTCTGGTAAGGTTTGTTCTGTGGATATGTAGGAGGTCCATCAGAGTGGGGTCTGACAATGCACTGTATGCCAGGGATAGATCTCACCTCAAAAGCCTGTAGGAGACAGAATACAAGGATAGGGCCTTAAGGCAGTCTGCACAGGACATATTATTTATGCCCTGTATTCTTTTAGTGAGGAACCTCTGTGGACATTCCAGTTGCTGGATATGCCTGGTTAGGTACATACCAAAGGGAGCACTATACTCAGTGACAGGTCTGATGAATGCCAAATACAGTGGGAACAATGACTTCCTTGGATTTAGATGCAATATCTTTGTTTATAAGTTGTGCAACATAGAATGATTTCATCACTACTGTAGACACGTGATGGTCAAAGGCTAGATTAGTCCCTAAGTCCCTGACTACTGGGTCAACTCTAAGGGTTGTGTTGTCAGTATGATAAGTTACCAGGGATGGATGACTTTCCAAAGGATACTATTATGCATTTCTTGGCATTTAGATTTAGTCCATGACTCTGAAACCAGTTATTTGTCTGTGTCAGCCCCTCCTGGAGAACATTTGTGTCAGTGTGATATTTAATAACAGCTCCTAATTTGCAATCATCTGCAAATTTAGTCAGCCAGAGACCACTGACATCAGTCTAGACTTCTGAGAAGTAAATGCCAAAAAGGAGCAGCCCAAGGACTGATCCCTGAGGGCCTCCACTTGTGACTGGCCTCTTTGTAGTGGTGGACTCCCCAGGTCTAACTTCCTGGGTCCTGTCTGAGAGCCAGTTGGCTATCAGCTGGGTGACATACAGATTTGCACCTAACCTCTTGATTTTGTCAACAATGCCTGAGTGGGGGTATTGTATAAAATGCCTTGGTTAGGTAAAGATAGGCAGTGTAAATGATTTTGCCCTCATTCATTGCTTTGGTAACCTTCTCAAAGAAGTCCACCAGGTTGAGTAGGCATGATCTGCCCTTTACGAAACCAAACTGGGTTGGGAACAGTGTCTGGAGGTTTACTATATCTCTACTGATCAATTCCATTATAATTCTATGCATGGCTTTACATATAAGACTAGTGAGAAATATGGGTCTGTAGTTTCAAGGGTCTGTAAATGACCCACATTTGTGCAGAGGGACTGTTGTCTTTCTCCACTCATGAGGCATAAACCAGTTTTGAGGCTACAGTTAAATAGTAATTCCAGAGACACTGATAGGTCATGTTTCATGCTATTTAGAAGGCATCCTGGGATATTGTCTGGGCCCATTGATGCAGTGTTCTTGGTCTTAGAGAGAGCATTAAGGACCTGTTCCCTAGTGATAGAAGGGTGACTTATATTTGATGATATTTCCTGAGGGAAGGTTGAGGGGGAGAGAGGAGTAAAGTTGGACCTGAATTTACCAGCCAGGAGGTTTGCTGTATCTTCTGGCTCAGTATAGGTGATTCCACTTACAATGAGCTCTGCACACAATTGTGCATTGCCTTTGAGGTTGTGGACATAGCTAAAGAATGCTTTGTGGTAGTTCTTGGCCTGGGAGGCCAAACTTACCTCACATTTGGCTTTGATAGGCTTTCTTTGTCCTCTGAGTTGTTTGTTTAGTTTGATGAGAATGCTTTTATCCTGCTGGGTGCTGCACCTCCTAATTTTTGCCATGATTTTCTTCCTCCTGTTATACATCCAATTGATTTTGTGATTCCGGCAGGGTGGCTTGTTTTTGAGTTAGTTCCGTACTTCTTCCTGCCTTTATACAGCTCTTAACATGCTTGTACAGGGTTTCTGTGAACAGCTCTGCATAGACAGAACTGTTCTCAGGGTTTATAGGGGCTTGAAATTTTACCAGATTCTCAACTAATAGCAAGAGGTTAGCCTTAGAATAGTTCCTGAATATTCCCATTTTAGCTGGGGGCTCAGGTTTTATTTTTACTTCAAAGGAGACCATTTTGTGGGCTAACTCTACCAGGGAAGTCATTACAGTTGGGGGTGTACCGCACTTTCTCATATTTGTGAGGAACAGACCAGTGATGACCTACTGCACATTAAGCCATAACTCTACCCATTTAGCTACAGGGATATTAAGAAATCCAGTATATGTTCACATATATCACTAAGGTGCCTATAAGCAGGGCTGAGCACCGCCCAATGCTGCACAAACACACTTAGACATGTTTAAACGCACCTTTAAATAAATAAATAATTACATCCAGCTTCTATTTTTAGATGTCTGACAGATATCTGTTATCTTATATGTGAGCATAGCTTGGCATTGCTGCACTGCATGCTGTGCAAACATGCTTTAAAAAAAAAATAACAGAAAAATAAAACAAAGGAAAAAACTTAAAATAAAAATAAAACAAAAGACATAGCAGGGAGTCTCATACTCCTCTACAGCCACAGTTAGCACTACTTCTCTCCCTACACTGATTCAATAATTTTTTTCTCAGCTCTTCCTCGACAGTGCTCCATCATTAATATGCATGTCACGCTGATGAGCTGGAACACTGTACACGGACATGGTAACAGTCCATGTAGGCTCTTCACAGTGCCTATACCAATTTTATTAAATCCTAGGGTGTGTTTTTAAATTTTCTGTGCAGTCCATTTTGATCAACTCCTTTTTTATTCTATTCTGCTCTTCAAAGTGACTTACACATTTCTTGGAGCATGCACCATTGACAAGACTGCAGAATCTATCTGAACTCCTGGAAGACAATCTAGAACAGTAAATGAATCTTCCTACCAATGAAGCAAATCATAATTCTGTACATACACATTATGAAGCTTCTTCATAAAATCAAGTTTCTGACAAGATAAGTGTCTAAATATAGCTAGAGTTTCCATTCCATGCATGTGGAAGTGAATCATGCATTTTTTTATTTTAATATTCACAATAAATACTTTCTAAGTCAATGCTTTAACATGGTGGCTGAAATGAGTAAGCAATTTACATACAAATGGATTCAGATTATTGTTATTCATTTTAAATGCTTCAAATTTGGGTAGCTATTACATTATATTAGAGAATGAGTAAAATGTGCATTGCCATCCTATTGGATAAAGATCTTTCTCCAACAAGCTGATAATGTACAGATATCACCTAGTAAAAAACAAGTTTGCAACTTTATGACAGCATATTAAGCTACCGTGAAGCATGGACAGAAAAAAATGCACACAGCCATATTATATTTATGCTTAATAAATATGACTTTGATGCTTAGTGAGAATAAAACAAAAAAGTAAAAAGCATGAAAATAATAATAATAGTAATTGTGATGCCCATGCACTGGCCCAGTAATCAAGAAGCCTCATTCCTCATAACTACTACCAGTGAGGGGTGTGTACATTGGGAAGGTGAACAAGTGCACACACACAGTAATGTACAATTTCCCTTAAGAGCAAACAGAGATCACAGTCAGTCTGTGGCTGGTTTCTCCCTTTCTCTCTGGATCCCCAATAAGACTCCCCACTGGCACAGCTAGTGGTCAAGCTAAAACCTCCAGCACCCTCTCTGTCCAACCAGTGCTTCGTGTCCCTGCCCAAGTAGCTGACACACACCCACTTTGAAATATGAGTTATATACAAATTCACAGACACTCCTGGGGGAGGCTGACACAAGTTCTCCACCTATGCCCCTTCTCTCCAGACTATAAGGTAAACCTCACTGCCACCAAACATTAATATCAGCTACTATAAGGCACTTCCCAAAGGGTGACCAATTTTACTGGGCAATATTACTGTTATCCGAATAGTAAGTGTAACCCATGGATAAGGTTATTCTGGAGTGGCTTAGTACAGTATCACTAAATGCATGCAAATACTCTAGAGCTTAAATTATCTCTACACTAAACAGCAACAGTCGAAAGGTTTAAAAAGATTTAATAATAAATAAAAACACAAGACAATACTTATTACTTCAACACAATGACATTACAGAGTTCAGAAATCACAGAAAAATGCTTTAAAATAATACTTTAGAATAGTCTGACATAAATATAGAAAACAGCTAGATTAATCTGGCTATTTCTATCTCTAAGAGAAATTACTGTTCTAAATAAATATCTTACTTACAAAGCAAGAAAGTGCTTGTGAATGGATGTTCTTCAGACAAAATCTGAAATGGTCAAATTTTTCTCTCTGAGAAATTCTTAAATTGATAAACACCCAGTACTGCTGAGTCATTTCACATTACATCATTTCTATCACTTCTTTAGTTCTCAAGCTAACAGAAACTCAAAATGTACATTTCTTACTAAGCTGCACCTGGCCAGGAACCCACAGCAATAAAAGACATTATGCATGTAAAACCTCAGTAATTATCTCTTAAATCAAGGCAATAGAAATAATTTCCTGGCCCAGACATCCTGTCTCTGAGCTTCAGATCAAAAGTCATACAGTGCTTGACATATCAGCTTTCTTCCCACAGAGTGCACTCTGGTTACATTTTTTAAGCTCAGTGCAACATATACCCTAGGATTCAGCAAGCTCTGCACAGCATGCAGGAATAGTGCAGGAGCTGCTGTAGGCAATATGGCCACCATGCAATCCAGGAATAAGCTCCAGGGGTGTGCACGAGCGTTCCTGCACTATTCCTGCATGGACACAACTCCTGTATGCAAATTACCCCACTTGCAGGTGAAAACCATGCAAATGAGATGAAACTGTCATCCAGCAAGCTGTCAGCCAGCCGTGCAGGACTAGTGTAGTGTGCAGAAACGTACTCGGTTAGTAACCGAGTACATTTCTGCAAACTATAAAACGGAGCCATGACAACTGCAAATAAAGGATGTATAGTATGTGTAAAGCATGGCATTGGCCAAATATATGGCCATTGTCATGGAAAACACTTGCCAAAATAAAAAAAAATAACTTTTATTATTTTTTAGCTGATTTTGGCTGTTTAAGCATAGGCTGGTGGCACGCAAATGGGATCGGGCCAAAAATAATAAAAAAACCTGAAATAAGCATTGTATCCAAAATGCGTATTTTGCCATTATACTCAATGGCAGGCAAAAGACAACATGGCCAGTGAACAGTGGTTGCTATGGGGGAATGCTCAGTGTGAGACTTGTAACTATGCATTAGCAGGCAGTTCTATCCAAATGAGGGGAATGATACTGAATCCCAGATTTCCCCTCAATGCTAGCCAGCACCCAACCGTGTAAGTGCAGGAATACCATGGTGCAAGCCTAAGAGTTAGCTGACATCATAGGGGTGTGTCAAGCATACTTTAAGCTTATTAGAGCACTGTCGCTTGGGTTTGCCCTTAGCTTAGCACAGCTAAGCAAGAGGGCATGTCTGAGGCTGTCTAGCACACTTTACATTGTCTAAGCGGGTGTGCATGCTGTGCACCGGGTTTTAAAGAAAGAAAAAAAATAAACTAGGAAATAGCAACTCTGTGCACATCTGAGAACTGTGTTTGCACAGCGCACCCCCAGGCTTAAACAGGAAGGCAATAGGAAGGGAAAACAACAGTAAAAAGGTAAACAAGGAGAACTAGCATAGCTGGCAGGTGAAATGTATCAGAATCAGACAATTACACAGGCAGCAGACCAGCCCAGCCTAGCACACCACTATAAACTATGCAAACACCTTACCCTCTGTTTTTTTTTCCCACATACACTACACCACCAGTGTACACAAGCAGAGAAATTTTACCAAATAAAAGCAACAAAATGATAGGGGCTGCAGCAGCTATCATACATCAACATGTAGAAGAGGCTGAGGGTGGTGAGGATGACAATGTTGTTGACCGACCCACAGTGAGGAGAAGGAGAAGAGTGTACAGACCCAGGGGCTACATGAGCAGGAGATAGTGGAGCACTATAGGGTGGACAGGGACCTCCTACAGAAAATTACTGAGCTGTGCCGGCCACACCTCATACACAGAAGTAACAGAGGGGAACCCATCCCAGTGGATACCAAGGTATGTGTAGGCCTAAGAATACTAGCCACAGGTACCTTCCAAAGGCCAACTGGGGATATCATGGGGATCTCACAGACATCAGCATCCAGGGTACTCCACCAGTTTCTGGATGCCATGTCAGCACATGCCGGTGAGCACGTATATTTCCCAAACACCCATGAGGCATTGGCCAGCAATATGCATCTCTTCCACCAAATAGTAGAATACTCTGAGGTAGTGGTTGCTATAGACTGCATGCACATATGCATCAAATCACCACCCGGTGAGCAGGGTAGGGTCTACAACAACCGCAAGGGTTTCACCTCAACTGCCAGGTCATGTGGGATGCCCAGGACATTATAATGAATGTGTGTGCTGGCTGCCCTGGAAGCTATCATGACTCCCACATCTGGCATCTGACACAGCTGTACCAGAGATTTGCCAATGGGGACATCCCTTATGGTCACCTAGTGGTGGATGCTGGTTACGCACTGGAGCCATGGCTGATGATACCCATCAGAAATGCACACAGACCCAAACAAGAGCTCCATAATGAGGCACATGCACAGACCAGAATCATAACAGAGTGTGTGTTTTGGATGCTCAAGTCATGGTTCTGGTGCCTGGACACATCTGGTGGAGCCTTGCAGTACTCACCAGCTACATACACCCAAATTTTCATCGTATGTGCTACACTACACAATACGATCCTGCGGAAATAGCTGCAGCAGGAACAGCATGGGGCAATGCCACACAGCCCCCCACCATTGCCAAGGTCTGCACAGGCACAGAGTGACTCAGAGGAGGAACAACCTGAGCCTGCCCTAGTAGTAGAAGTAGGTGTGCCCAGTATGCCCAGGCCTTGGCAAAGAGGCAATGCACAACACATACACTGACATGGTAGAGACCCAGGGAATGACACCTCTCTCTGACTCACCCATACAGTAAAATGGATGCCAAACATGACACTACCTGTGCTTAACCATGTATAGGTAGTGTACTATGTGCATCTGACATAGTCAGGTCTCCAGCACCATCCTCAGTACTGGCACAGCCACAAGGTTAATCACTCTTCCTACCGGTTGTCGAATGGAACAGTATGTGTTGTTACTTGTATTTATGGTATGGATGTGAGCATACAAGGGAATCAGGTGGCTGAATGGGATGCCAGCAGATGGTAAACACCTATAGTGGCAGCATGAGATCTGTAACAAATACTGGTGTCGCCATAGTAGCCAGTACTAGACAAGGTGGCAAAACGCACTGCAGGAAATGAGCTGGGTCATATGTGTGTCCATAGGACACACACATGCCAGTCAGAGAGGCTCACATACCCAACACCAGTCTCAGCTAGCAGGACAGATGTAGAAAAACACAAACAAAGGCTGTGCTAAGGCCTCTGATTGATGGCTATGGAGAACATCCCCCCCCCAGACCTACACAGAGAGACTACAACAGGTCAGGCAGTGGGATGTTAGTTCTGAAGGGTAAGAAGTCAGAAACTGAAATGTAGGTCAATCAAACCTAAGACCTCTAGTACACCGATATGCCTCTAGTCAGCATGATAGGTTAGAATACAGAATAAAATGGAGTACCTGAAATACTAGTACAGTCATAGCAAATGTGTACAAGTGTCAGGAGTGCCCCCCCAGTCCTATTTAGAAATGTAGTAACAGTCAGGTGTACCTCCCCCCACAATCCTATGTAGAAATGTAGTAACAGTCAGTTGTGCCCCCCAATCCTATTTAGAAATGTATTTACAGTCAGGTGTCCCCCCCCAGTCCTATGTAGACATGTAGTAACAGTCAGGTGTGCCCCCCCACAATCCTATGTAGAAATGTAGTAACAGTCAGGTGTACCCCCCAGTCCTATGAAGAAATGCAGTAAGAATCAGGTGTGTCCCCCCAATCCTATGTCGAACTATAGTAACAGTCAGGTGTTCCCTCCAATGCTATGTAGAAATGTAGTAACAGTCAGGTGTGTCCCCCAATCCTATGTAGAAATGTAGTAACATGTATGTGTAGTTATAATAACAGTGGAGCACAGATTACCTGAGCTGGCCAAGGTAGCAGGATAGATTATAACATGTGTACAATATTCAGGTCTGTGTGTGTTAGGTTGGTGTGTGTTGTAAAGTGGGTGAGAGTGGTCAGTATGTATGCATGGTGAGGTTTGTCCTGGTGGCCACTGCCCAGTACTGTCAATAACAGGGCCAAGTTCGCACAACTGCAGTGCCAAACACAATGCTTCCCAGTAAAACACATTCCAACAGTAAGCCATAATAAATGTTTGGAAGTAATATGTGTCACCATCTGAAAGATGGACATGGCAAGAATGTCGGCCCAAATATACAAGCAATACACAGGGGGAAGTACCCCAGACAGACAGTGTATAATATGCAACTGTCAAATGGACATACCCTTTGAATTGTACATACAGGTTTGCAGAACATTATTTGGGCTTGTAATAGGGAACACTGATGTCATCTGGCCAAACACTGGCAGACCACAAAGGTCATAGGAATGAAGTATTGAGAAACAGCTGATGTCCCTGCACAAGCCAGCATAGGTGGAATGCTCCATGCATATCTATGAGTCAGATGCAAGTAGTGTTCATAGCATATATGAACCCAGCTCACCCCACCACTACCCACAAGTACCTCTCTGGTCTTATCCCTGCTGTTGGGAATGAGTACAGTATGACCCCCCCCCCCCGTGTATGGCAATAGCAAAAGAATGCAGCATGCAGAGCAGTTGTCCCATGCAGGTGTGTACCTAGCTGTAAGCAGCACCCTGCCAGCATCCACACCACTGGATCAATACTGACAGAAGGTATTTGCATGAACACCTTGCACACCTTCCCTGTCACCCCAGGGGAATATAATATATTGCAGTCTACGACTGCAGGAGTGACAGAATGCAATGGCCTGCTACAGCTGCCCTGCATCACTACCAAATGGCCTACAGTCCTCTGCCAAAGGCTTGTGTCTCACCCATACTGCCAATGTATGTTATGTCATGTACTCCTAAATAACAACATAACACAGCCCACAAAACCCAAATGGAAGGTCATGTGGACAAATCACAGTAACATGTCCACCATGTCCTACTGCATGAACTGTGGACCAACACCATATTACTGCTGGGATGAGGTGATAACTATAGGGAGCATATCAGATAATGTTTGCATAATGTATGGAGGAAGATAGAATAATAGAGGTGGGGGTGGGAGCATGGGCGGCATGGAGTGTGTGAAGTCCGAAACTCAGCCGTGTGCACATACTATCCCTGGCTGCAAGCATAAGAATGGGTGGCTACAAACCTGCTCGTAAACCACAATGTGAAGGGGTAATGTCCAGAATTATGACCTCTGCCTCTGGGTAACCTGTGTGAATCTGTACTGCTGTGAGGTATGGCCATAGCAGGATATGGCCATACTGTCACGTTGATGGATGTACAAGCATGGAATCCTCTGCCACCACTGTAATAAGGTGCTGAACCATTTATACAGACCCAGTGTCTGCAGCTTCCCCTCCAGAATGGCAGGATTTTGCAAGAATATGTAGGCTGCTGACCACAATAATGGACACAGCTGTATTCACCCTATGTTCCCCAGGACATCACTGCAAGCAAATATGTATACTTGACGTACTTGATGACATAAAACATCACAGTGTATAACAGTACATATGTCTGAATATCTCTGCTAACACCACGACCATGAGCAGAAGCAGCACAGACACAATTACTCTGAGGATGCTCTTTAATGGGTGAAAGCGCTTAGTCGGTTACAGATGGATTTTTATGGTTTTACTGTTCTATACATGGATTATTAAAGCCGTTGTGTTTTTTACTTTTGGCTACACTGGAATTTATTCTTATACAATTACTTACAGTAACCCACTATCCCTTGCCCATTTTGACCCACATCATCAACTGATCTACAGATATCCTGCAGAAACAGTGTGCTAGCTGTAGGTGTAGAACACAAAAGTCTGCACTAGAGTACAATCTACTTGGAATGGATTCACACATTCAATACCGAAGGTCATATTGGGCATGTTCCCACACTTAGAGAAATGAAGGCCATGTCAGACAACAAAATACTGAAAGGTCATACTGGGCATACTCACACACTTACAGAAATGAAGCCCATGTCCGGCAACAACAATGGACCATACATATCTGACAGTCGCAGATGTTAGTGCATACACTCCTCAGTACACACCAGTCATGCTTTGCACACACACATTGGATAGGAATACACACATATATCCAGGAACAACAGACTGTAATAGGCCAACAATACACATACAAAGATGTGTGGAAATGTTGACAGTGACAAGAAGCTTTCCCTCATGAGGTCTGTCCCACCCAGTACACATGCAATTGGCTAAAACCACATGATGTGCAAATGTCAATCATCGTAGACATTTGCCTGTGATATCCCTCAGCATTATAGTGTCTGTGGTGCTTGTGCTAACTGTGTAACATGACTGTACAAGTCAGTAGTCATCTAGCAGTTGTATACACGTACCTGCGGAAAATAAACCTGTGTGTGCCTGAGTGTTGTGTGTCTGCCTCTACATGAATGGGTTATGGCCCATGCACACACACTGCACTCCCTATTGCCCTACTATGGCAAGCCTGCTGATGTCTTCACCTTGGAATACACCTTTGGTGAAGGAGTAGCCCAGTAATCTCCGTGGTGCATGATATAACTGTGTAATGCTGTAGTGTGATGTACTAGTTCAGTAAGAGTTCCAATCCCAGACATGGCAACTGTGAGACTTGGTGTGTGTGTGTGTGTGTGTGTGTGTGTGTGTGTGTGTGTGTGTGTGTGTGTGTGTGTGTGTGTGTGTGTGTGTGTGTGTGTGTGTATTTGTTATTTGTATTATGTGTGGAGGTGGCTGTGAGTGTGTAACAACTGGACTCATTGTGGAGTGGGGTTTTGCAAATTTCTTATATGGTGGGCCTATTATATGTCACAATGTCCACCTTACAAGGATAACAGATGTCAAACAGCAAAGAGGCTGGGGTTGACAATCCATATCCATACATGTGAAATCAGGGCCTGGCAAACAATTTAGGCAGCCCTTGTATTACCCAGAGAACACTCTCATCCCATGTCTCATACAAAAATGCACTCGTCTAGGCAACAACCACTGTGTTGATAGTTCCCTGAATATTGCCCACAGATAGTAATCATGGTGTGACTGCAGCAGACTACAGAGGGCATAGCACCCTTTCCCATCACTAAAATAGGCACATAATTGCATACAGTGCTCCTTCACTATGTTCCCTACTGGATGCCTGCAACAACTGTAGTGCCAGCAAATGTGACCCGCAAAGGACATACCATGACTTATACACATGCCCTGTATGGACAGATGCCACTGACACCAGGGAATATCTGTATCATGCTGTCAGTGTAGGTGCAGGGTCAACCTGGTGTCCATTGCCAGTTCCCACCACATGAGGCCAGGAATGTCACATCAGATGATAACAGTCTGTGTACACAATATGCCTTAGACACCCCAAGTCCACTTCCACATGTCACAGAACATGCATGTGGGATGTGTGCACATCCCAGACACCATCCATGTCATGAACTATAGAACACATACATGGTAAGCATTGCACGGCACTGGCCACCCACAATAGTAATCCAGATGACTGGATGGTGAATACAGTACCCACCTGTGTGGGACAATCCAGACGCTATACCCTTGAGCCACACTGCAGACCATTTTCATGTGGCCTGATGCCAAGGTATACCCTTTACCTAGCCTTGTACAGCTAAGGTATACCTTATGTATAGGTATACCTATACCTTATACAGTATAAGGTTCCTGAACTACAGACAGAGTGTGAGTAGTGTTGTTATATGCGTTGTATAGCACCACTGTTACAGGGTTTGTGTGTACATACTAGTTCAACATGGGATGCAGTCTGTCTGCATAGCTCTCAACTGTGGGCCCATCCACATGATGGCCAGAGGCATGCCTGTTATATTCCGTCTGTCCACCACACAGGTTTTGTGTCAGATATATCACTGGCAGTGTGTGTGTTGAGTAGTATCAGTACATAGATACATCCATTTCCGTTTCTGACTTCATATTCCTGACTAAAGGTATTTTGCAGACTATCCTGTAACACCAGCAACTTGCTCAGTGTATGACAAAACTATTTCACATATGGGCTTGCATTCCAGCCTCTGTCCTCCACCTACATACCAGGCTCTGTCCATATGACATGCAGTAAGGGGTTGTTATGTAGTGGCCTGTGATTATGTCATGCTGCCATTCCTGCCATCATTCCAGTGCTGTTGTGGTCCCCACACATATTGTGGCATTGGATCCATATATACATAGGCTTCATCTGCACAAATCATGTATGCCCTTCTGCAGTCCAGAGGTCAGTGTATGTAACAGTGTTATATGCTCCTGTAAGTCAGTCTATGGGGGGGTATGCACCATAAATAACCTAGACTGTTACAACATGTGAGAGATATCAGTAGTAAGCTGCCTTATGGTATATGGCTGTACATTACCATACATTTCACCTTGGAAACATTGCTGGCCTACTGCTCACTGCCATACAGACTGTTTTGTTTGTCAGTCTGATTGTGATGTTTGCAGTTATGCTTGTTATGTAACAGATACATCACATTGTGTCAACTTAAGACTTTTCTCCCTAGGGATAGTGTACAGAGTGTAGTTAGAGGCTGCTGGACTATACATCTGCATTACTTACTGTTGATTGATTGTTATCATGTGGCCCAGTCTGTCTTTACTGTTGTACTAGTTGCAGGCCTTGGCCTGGACAGCAACATATGTTATGGTTTTGGATTACTGTATTAAATGATCTGCTTGAGAGTTGCATTAGTCTGTTTGTATGTATTTCACATTCTAAACAGCTATATGACATGGCATATACAACTGTAATAGTACACAAATAAAACTTTGTTATGTATGCAAACCTGTATGTGGAGTCATATCCTTTGAATTCTCTGTATTCTATACCCAAAACCTTTAAATACTGAATCCCCATAACCACAAAATTTAAAACCGTGAACCTACAGTGCAAATACACCACACACATACACATACACATAATCTTCCCCACAATCAATCAAACAATCTTACACTACAGACAAGCAGGGGGGCTTGTCCCCCTACACCCCCCATGTGGGGGTCTGTACCCCACTCCCCTACTTATATATACTAACTCCAAGATCGCACAATCACACACAGAAAGGTAATTCACACACACACACACACACACACACACACACACACACACACACACACACACACACACACACACACACACACACACACACACACACACACACACACACACACACACACACACACACACACACACACACACACACACACACACACACACACACACACACACACACACACACATACATCTACATATATAAAAACATCAGGGTTATGTATATCTGACATGGTTTAGTGGTAAATCACTTTGGCTATGGTGTGTATGGTCCTGGGTTTGAGCTTTGTACCAGCTGTTTATTTTGTTGGTGGCAGAACAAAGGCCATTGGATACAGAGTTATTAAGGCACTTTTATGCAGTTGTAAGTGGGTTTGTGGGGGGTTGCACGGAGGTAAGCACTAATTTCCGGTTACAGTTTCTTATACTGATTTAGCTTCTCAATTGATTAACCTGTGTCGGCATTGCCTACCCCCGGGCAAGCAAGCTTAAACCCGCTTACTGCTGCTTAAAAGTGCTTACTCCTGCTTACCCCAATGCTACTTTCTTTAAATGAAATGAAAAAGGGTTGATAGGAAAGTGGTGAAAAAGGGGCACAAAGAGGGAAAGACAGTAGGGAAAATAGCTAGGGATGTGCAAGATGGGTGCAGAAAAGGTCCATAGCTGCCTATTTCTTCTACAGTAACAGCTGTGCATATACACTGAATTTGGAGATAGATTTAGACACTTAAAACCCCTGAGAGAGGGGTGAGGGCAACAATAATATGTTGTGAAGCCAATTAAACCAGATTACATGCATCCAGTGGATATGTGTGCAAAATGGACAGCTCTGTATGGGGCGAGATTTTTTTTGGGAACAGATTGCCCTTTTTTTCAGGTGAGAGTGGGATGTTCGGGAGGGATAGTAGGTATATTTGGGGAGGTAAGTTGGGTAGGATAACAGACAAAAGAGACAAGACAGCATACAGGAGCAGTATATGACACATGTGGGGGTAAACATTTTGACAGGGAGGGGTGTTTGGAAATTGGATGCCCATGAGTCCCCTAGTGGATACAGTGGGACTGAGGTCCCCACCCATGGGCAGTCACCACTACATCTTCACAGCCCTGAAGGTGGCTGTGCTGGGGGCTGAGTAGGAGGGACAGACTGACCCTCTAGTTGTGACATGCGGCCCTCAAGCTGGTGTAGCAAATCTCCAAACTCCCTGAGGAGCTCACTACGCACCATGCCCCAGACCTGGTGACAGGTGACAGTGTCCTGTCTGCACCCACTCTGGGGGGTCGAGCCCCATCCCCTGAGGCAGTTACACCTGAAGGTGCAGGACCAGCAGACGAGGAGGTCCAGGGGTGGGCCCTGGATGTGCTGGTGTCTGGTGCCACAGCCAGCTGAGGTGGGACAGTTGGGTCCGCTGGGACCGGCCTTCCCAAAAGTGCTATTGTGTTTCAATTTTACAACATATGTGAGTTAGTAATAATCAACATATTCCAAGAATAGGTATAACAGCATGCATAGATATTCCCATAACCCAAAACACCAGATATGGAACAGTTGCATAGAAAACAGAAAACATGCATATATGGAACCACAGTGGCCATTACAACAGCATTCAGGTACATTGATGGCAGCATGCCACCAATGTGAGAGTATTTCAACATGGCACATGCATAGAAACAAATTTAAATATTTATCAAACAATAAGACATATGTTCCAACAGTAGATTTAATGGAGCACATACCAATTGAGTTGTGTATTTAGTTTATTGTTGCAGATATGGTGGGGGGGGGTGTCAATTAACAACTAGTATATTCCTGTAGTGATCTGTACCTTACAGGTATTAGTAAACTACCGTACGGCCGTAGTTTGGACAGTGGCATGAATGTAGACTACTACATACGTGAACTGAGTTTTACCTGCAGTATAAACCTCTTACCTGGTATACCTGTGGATATATTGTTTGTTAACACTACCTAACACTACCTAACTGTTTTTACACATATTCCTAAATTCCAGATTGATGTTATGCACATACCTGTCCATCTCTTATTGCACAAACTCTGGGCATGACCACATGCAGGTGAACCAGGACATATTTTGACTATTACCCTCTTAAACCTTTGGTTAGTTGTACAATGACAGGTTTGCTTTCATTGACATTTTCCAAATATATACAGGCCTGACAGTCAGTTATATGACATGAAATGCTGCCTACATGTCAGAGATTAGCACACTGATATGCCAGGGGGACAAGGTAACAGCCAGCAGATATGGGCCGATCAACAGGACATTCTGGACAATTCTGTACACTTGTGGGGTATGATTCTGCATACAGCTTGCTACCACTCCCAGGATTTGAACCATGGCTGTGTTTGCTAAAATAAAACAGTGTCCATCACAGTTGAGTGTGCTATATAGATATTGCTGCGTATATCTTCTCTGATTTCTGTCTGTAAGTTTTCTGTGTTTTTACAATCTGACCTTGCAATTACAAAACTCTTATACAGGATTTTCTGGACTGTTTTATTATGTAGCACAGTGTGGATGACAGTGATGAGTAATGCCTTATTACTCAGAGCAACTGCAACACTAACAATGCCATACAATACCAGAGTAAACAGTGCCAGTACAGAATATCAATCTTTTATTTCTAGGCACAGTTTTTGTAACTGATACTACCTGAATGTTGCCACACATATTACCAGATTCCACATTAGTATTATGCACATACATCTCACTCTGTCACTGCACACACTCTGGTCACAGCTTCACAACATGAGGGTGGAGATGGGACATACTTGGCTTATTACTCTCATAACATTTTGGGGAGTTGCTAGAGTGACAGATTTGTTCTTATTGATGTCTGACAATCATTTATTTGCTGCTTAAACATCTGGGATCATCCCACTGATTTGCCAGGAGGACAGGATGACAGGCAGCAGATATAGGCCACTTAACTGGACATTCAGGACATATCTGTACAGTTATGGGGTATGATTCTGCATACAGTCTACTATCACTCCCAGGATTCGAACCATGGCTCTGTGCGCTAAAAATGCAACAGTTCACATCTCATTTGAGTGTGCTATTTGGATTATGTTGTTTATCTTTTCACTGTTTTCTAAGTCTCTCTCAGTTGTACAATATTACCTCTTGTGATTACAACAGTCGTATCTAGACATTCCTACACATTTTATTTATGTAGCACAGTGTGGGTAACAGTGCTTAACACAACAGTAATATTAAGAGATTGCAACTCTACATTACCATATGATAACAGAGTAAACACATGCAGTCCAGCAGTTAGACCTTTATTCTCAGGCTATTATGCTTTTATTTACATGCAACCTATATGAGACTCTTCCTGCCATATTCTCTGGTGTATGCAGTGCATGCCTTAAACAATACAGGTTTTATACAGGTGATTAAATTTCTACTACTTTTAGATTTATTTCCTGTGACAGTACATGAAAGAGTATTACTAACCTGCCTCATGTCACAACCGTTGCAATCTACAGGCATGGGCTTTCTCAGCCCACTCATCTGCCACTGTGAAAGACATAAGAGGAATATTTAGCTATACCTATCCATAATATACATAAGCTAGTAATTATTAAACAGGTAGTGGACTGATACTTACACATGGCTGGGACATCCCCCATCCTCCTAGCCTCTTGGATCCACTAATCCAAGAGATCCATCTTTCTCCGCTTCAGGTTGGCATAGTAATGCCTGACCTGCTCACCAGTTCAAGGTATGCCAGTGGCACTGGTGAGGTCACGGGCGAGATGGTCCCAGGCTTCCACCTTGTAATGGGAACCCTGGTACTGGCCATGCAGCAGTCTCTAGTTATGGTCATTAACAAGGAGTCCTGCCATGGATCTGGATTCCTGGATGCCCCAGTGCTGTGCCCGAAACCGCATATTCACTCCCATACCAGTCATAATGCCTACAGGAGGAAGCTGAAAACAGTTATGTATTCCCACCTGTCGGGTTTAAATAGGGCCGATTTCTCACACTTTGCCGTGATTGGACGGTTTTGAAAATGTTAAGCTATGGGCAGACCTGCTTACCTGAGGTTAGCATTGCTTAAAGGGATATACCAATGGGCAAACTGATTTAGCAGGCCTGCACATTGCTTACACCTACCAAAGCTGGGCTGTGCAATGCTTAGCATTGCTTAATTTTTAATTTGCATACTATTTGCTGTTTTGCATTGATTTATTATTCATTACATGTTATATATGTGTTTGTATCCATGATTCATGTGTAGGTACACTGTATGGGGTTCTTGTGTTTATTAGGGGATTTCTACACTTTATTACAATGACACCACACATCTGGGCTTACTGCAGTACTCCAGTTCACATATTTATGTTATGTAGTAGGTTATACAACATAACACTGTATATAGATTGCTTTCACATGTTAAGTTTGATTTTCCAATAGTGAGAATCTGTTCATAGGTTCATAGGTTGGTACTAGGCTATCAGCCCTAGGGCCTACACAAGCCTAGCCATAAGAATTCCCTGGCTATTGTGCTAGACAGTCAAGAGGAGAAGGTTAACACCTGCACTACACCTCAAGCAACACATAGCCCTTCTAAACCCACACCATCAACACCCACACATAGCAACATTAAATCCACATATGCGGAGGCCCTTAACTGTAACCTGCCCAAGCAACAAGGACCTCCGAAGCTGAAATGCAAACACCAATCACAACCAAAGTGTCACATAGCTCACAACACCAGGGTGCCACCCAGCAAGGCAAGACAACATACCTAACACTTTAGTCATAATTGACTCTATAGTCAGGCACACTAATGTCCCACTCACCAGGCTGAACAAGGAGAAAATTATAGTCAGCTGCCTGTCGAGTGCCAGGATCCACCACATAACGCATGCACTCAAGTCACTCCACAACAAGTACAAATATGACTCTGTCATTGTCCATGTTGGAGTGAATGACTTGAGACATACCTCCCTGGACTACATGAAAAGAGACATGGAAGAGCTCTTGCATCATGTGGCCCAGGCAGGTATGACCCTAGCCATGAGTAGCATCTTGCCTTTGCCCAAAATGATACCACAATATAAGGACAAAATGATTGACCTCAACAATTGGCTAAGCTTCTGGTGTCATTCAAAGGGGATCCAGTATCTGTCTGCCTGGGATGACACGATCGACAAACCACGATGCTTTGCCAGAGATGGTCTGCACCTGTCGCCCCTGAGATTCAGGTTACTGGCTAAGGCTCTTGCCACCCATATAGTGCCTTTTTCAGGCAAAGTTCAAAGAACAAAACCACCACTGTAACAGGTACAAACATGCAAATTCTGAAGGTAATACTACTCAATGCTAGAAGTCTAAACCTCAAAATGCACTCGCTTGAGACACTCCTAAAAATGGAGAACATTGATATCTGTGCAGTAACTGAGACCTGGTTCAAGGCTCCAGAGAGCACCCCTGCAGTACCAGGCTGCAACTCTTACCACACTTTTCGGCCACCAAACCAGGTGGAAGAGTGTCTATATACACCAAGGATATTCACACCACCAGGCTAGTTGCCCAACACAATGCGTCTAAAATTATCCAGGTGCAACTAACACTAGGTAAGACTGCAATCACAATTGTAGCTTGCTACAGATCCCCCATCATGCCCCAAGATTCTCACTACACCTTTCTAAACATACTGGAAAATATTAAGATACAACCAAACATCCTAATACTGGGTGATTTCAACTACCCTGCCATTAACTGGGAAAACTACTCGTGTACCAACACCTTTGCCCAACGGTTCTTGGAATTCATAAATTCCAATGCCCTGGATCAACTAATCCATAGTCCCACCAAGGGCTCCATTATACTAGACCTAGTCATTGAAAATCGATGCTCCACACCTATGGTCACCCCCTCGTTGGTCAGGTCTGACCATAAGCTAATCACCCTTAACATCCACATCCCACCCCCAACCCCCAGTAAGGAAACCTCCATAAAAAACTTCTCCAAAGCCAACTTCATGCTACTCAAGTTAGAAGTGACAAACTTCATGACACCCATGCAGATGGGAACTGAAAGTTCGACTGCTGAATCCTACACTAAGGCACTGTATGAGCACATCCACTCATGCATGAATCGTGCCATCCCAAATAGAACCAAGATGCTCTCCTCTAAAAAAAAAAAAAGGAAGCCAATCTATTGACACCTCAATCTTGTATACTGCTGTGATGTCTTAGTGGTTAGCTGCTCTGACTATAGGGTACAGGGTCCTGGGTTGAAGACCTACAAAGGCTGGTTATTTTGTTTCTAGCCAGAACAGCGGCTGTTGCATACAGAGTGATTAAGGTACTTTTAAGCAATTCTAAATTGGTTTGCACGAAGGTAAGCAATGCTAACCTCCTGTTAAATATGCTCACAGAGAGTTAGCTTCAGTATTGCTTAACCTGTTTGCACATTGCTTACCCCCATGCAAACAGGCTCAAACCCACTTACTACTTCTTAAATATGCTTACTCTTGCTTAATACTGCTTACTCCTACTTACCCTCGCACTAATTTAGACAGTAATGCAAAATGGCTCTTGGGAAGGTGGTGGATTTGGACATTCACTGGATTTATCATTCATTACATGTTGTACCTTTGATTTGTATCCCTGATTCATGTGTACATATACTGTATGGGGCACTTGTGTTTATCTGTGGATTTTACAACATTATGACAATGACTTATCACATTTGCATTTAATGCAGTACTCCAGTTCATATATATATGTTATTTAGTAGGTTATGCAACAAAACATATTGTTCATAAAGTGATTTGACATTAAAATGGAATATGCTGGAGTGAAACTTGAACCGGGAATGACTGCTTATAAGGAGAATGCTCTGCCCACTACACTATTGCAGTACTGCTTCATTTGCATGTATCTTGATATTTATCCTCTTGTGCCATTTAAGCTGCAATAAACGTAGCTAAGCAGTGGGCAAACCCGTGCACATATGGTTACATTTTATCTGTTTGATAAAAAGAAATTAGCTTGTTTATATTTTACATTGGAGTGTGAGGGCAGCACCAAGGATCAAATGGTGGAAATTGAAAAAGGGTAATTGTGAGGTGGAGTTCAGGGATGAGTTAAGGCAGGCACTGGGTGGCAGTGAAGAGTTACCAAATAGCTGGGTAACTACAGCAGAGCTAGTAAGGGAGACTGCTAGAAAGGTGCTTGGTATCACATCTGGACAGAGGAAGGACGAGAATGAGGAAGCACAGGAGAGTATACAAAGCGGTTGGCAAAGAAGAAGTGGGATTGTCAGAGAGATGAAGAAAATAGACAGGAGTATAAGGAGATGAGGTGCATGGCAAATAGAGAGGTGGCGAAGGCTAAGGATAAGGCATATGAAGAGTTGTATGAAAGGTTGGACACTAAGGAGGGAGAAAATGACCTGTACCGATTGGCTAGACAGAAGGACCTTGCTAGGAAAGATGTGCAGCAGGTAAAGGTGATAAAAGATAATGAGGGAAACATACTCACAAGCGAGGAGAGTGTGTTGAGCAGATGGAAAGAGTACTTTGAGGGGTTGATGAATGAAGAGAATGAGAGGGAGAGAAGGTTGGATGATGTAGGGATAGTGAATCAGGAAGTACAATGGATTAGCAAAGAGGAAGTAAGGATAGCTATGAAGACAATGAAGAATGGAAAGGCTGTTGGCCCAGATGACATACCTGTGGAAGCATAGAGGTGTTTAGGTGAAATGGCCATGGAGTTTTTAACCAGATTGTTTAATAAAATCTTGGAAAGTGAGAGGATGCCTGAGGAATGGAGAAAAAGTGTTTTGGTACCGATTTTTAAGAATAAGGGCGATGTGCAGAGCTGTAGTAACTACAGAGGGATTAAATTGATGTGTCACAGCAGGGAAAGAGTAGTGGAAGCAAGGTTAAGAAGGGACGTGATGATTAGTGATCAGCAGTATGGTTTCATGCCGGGAAAGAGCACTACAGATGCGGTCTTTGTTCTGAGAGTGTTGATGGAGAAGTACAGAGTATGTCAGAAGAAGTTGCATTGTGTTTTTGTAGACTTAGAGAAAGCATATGACAGGGTGCCTAGAGAGGAGCTGTGGTATTGTATGAGGAAGTCAGGAGTGTCAGAAAAGTATGTACGAGTGGTACAGGATATGTACAAGGGTAGTGTGACAGCAGTGAGGTCTGCGGTGGGAGTGACAGATGCGTTTAAGGTGGAGGTGGGGTTACATCAAGGATCAGCTCTGAGCCCTTTCTTATTTGCAATGGTGATGGACAGGTTGACAGACAAGATCAGACAGGAGTCCCCGTGGACTATGATGTTTGCAGATGACATTGTGATCTGTAGTGAGAGTAGGGAACAGGTGGAGAAGATCCTGGAGATGTGGAGATATGCTCTAGGGAGAAGAGGAGAGGTGGAGAGAAGCTCTAGAGAGAAGAGGAATGAAGGTCAGCAGGACTAAGACAGAATATGTGTATGTGATTGATAGGGAGGATAGAGGAATGGTGAGGATGCAAGGAGTAGAGGTGGCGAAGGTGAATGAGTTTAAATACTTGGGGTCAATAGTTCAGAGTAACGGTGAGTGTGGAAAAGAGGTGAAGAAGAGAGTACAGACAGGATGGAGTGGGTGGAGAAGAGTGTCAAGAGTGATTTGTGACAGACAAGTACCTGTAAGAGTGAAAGGGAAGGTCTACAAGAGGGTAGTGAGATCAGCTATGTTATATGGGTTGGAGACAGTGGCATTGACAAAAAGGCAGGAGTTTGAGCTGGATGTGGCAGAATTAAAGATGTTAAGATTTTCACTGGGTGTGACGAGGGTGGACAGGATTAGGAATAAGTATATTAGAGGGTCAGCCCAGTTTGGAAGGTTTGGAGACAAAGCCAGAGAGGCACAATTATGTTGGTTTGGACATGTGCTGAGAAGGGATGCTGAGTATATTGGGAAAAAGATGCTAAGGATGAAGCTACCAGGTAACAGGAAAAGAGGAAGGCATAAGATAAGGTTTATGGATGTGGTGAGAGAGGACATGCAGGTGGTTGGTGTTGCAGAGCAAGATGCAGAGGACAGGAAGAAATGGAAACAGGTGATCTGCTGTGGCAACCCCCTAACAGGAACAGTCGAAAGAAGATGATGGTATTTTATATTTTAACTATTGCTCTTGTAAACTTGGGGGGTGTTGCTAGGGGTATGCAAACACCTATGAGCAGTCTCGCTCATTCTTATTGCTAACCTGCTGTTCTTGCTTGCAGGGGCATGTATATTCTGATAGCTCTGTTCTCAGACATACCCTCTACACTCATACAGGCTCCATGTCCGTTTAGGAGCTCAGGCAGCACGCCTTCATTAATATGCCTAGCACACTGCTGTGCTGCTCCAAAACATCTGCTTCCGTGCAGGACTAACCAAGTCCTGGATGGAAGAATAGTGAATCCAGGGGTCAGTTTAGTCATAACATATTGTTCTCTTTACATTTGTAAACTAAACCTGTGGATTATATTAATATTTACAAATGACATAGAATTGTCTACAAAATTCTAGCTAGCTAGGCTGGCAGCCTTCACATATCTCACCCCCCAGATAACTCAAGCTAGTTTTTCAAGTAATCCTTGAGTAAAATTGCTTGAGAGGGTTAGATCTATCTGAGTATACCTTACCCCATTCTCTGTCTTGAGAGCCCATCTGCTTTGGCATTGCTAATTCCACTGTGGTGATGCACTGACTTATCATATGCTTGCAACCCTAGGCTTCATCTTAACAACTTGGCATTTTGCTGGCTGGCTTGGTGTAACTATGTTAGGGGATTGTGATCTGTAACTACAGTGAATTTCCTTCCATACAGATAAGGCTGAAGGTTCTGAAGTGCCCACACTATGGCTAGGCATTCCTTTTCTACAGCTGAATAGCATTCCTTCCTGGGTTGGAGCCTATGACTGAGATAAACCACTGGGTGCTCTTCTCCGTCTGAAGAAATCTGGCTAAGTACAGCCCCCAACCGATGGTTTGAAGCATCCACCTGCACAACACATTCTTTGCTGTAATCTGGACTGGCTAACACAGGGGGTCCTCCCAAAGCTTCTTTAAGCTTCTGGAATGCCTGCTTACATGCTGGGGCCTACACTACCTTATCCAGCCTGTTTTTCCTTGCCAGGTCTGTGAAGGGAGCAGCTATGGTACTATAACTGAGGACAAACTTTCTGTAGTACCCTGCTATACCTAAGAATGCCCTCACCTGCTTTTTGGTAACAATTACAGGTAATATTTGAATGGCTTCTACTTTGGCAGGTTCTGACCTGATCTTACCACTCCCCACTCTATGTCCCAGATAGGAGACATCTGCCATACCCACCTGACATTTGCTTGACTTAATGGTCAACCCTGCCCTCTGTAATCTGCCCAACACCTTCCTGACATGCTGTAGGTGCTCTGGCCAGGAATGGCTGAAGATGGCAGTATCATCTAGGTAAGCAAGGGCAAACCCTCCTGCTCCTGCTAAGATTTGATCTACCAGCCTCTGGAAAGTTGCTGGGGCTTTTTTCATCCCAAAGGGCATCTTCGTGAACTTATACAAGCCAAAAGGAGTCACAAAGGCTGATCTCTCTCTAGCACTGGGAGTCAAGGGCACCTGCCAGTAACCCTTGGTGAGATAAGTGGTGGTAAGATACTTAGTCCAACCCAGCTGCTCTAGGGCTTCATCTGTCCTAGGCATGGGGTAAGCATCTGACTCTGTGTGACTATTTAATTTCCTATAGTCCACACAGAACCTGGTGCTGCCATCCTTCTTTGGCACCAGCACCACTGGGGAGGCCCAGGGACTGTTGGCCTCTTGAATTACCCCTAGTTCCAGCATTTCCTGTACCTCCTTCCTCATAGTCTGTTTGACTCTCGGAGGCACCCAATAAGGGGCCTGCCTATAGGCCTTTGGTGTCCTGTAGCCACCTGGTGCTCCTGGTTTCCCAGTGAACATGTCACAAACTCCTGTAACACTGCTCAGATTTCTTGAACCTGGGTAGGAGATAGCTGCTGAGACATTGCTACCCCTTCAATTCAGGTGTCAGTCCGAGCATCACTGAGGAGATCAGTCACCAGATCTCCCTCAGACTCCTCTTGCAATCCACTGCAAATACTCAGCACAAGGACTTCCCTATCATGGTAAGTCTTCATCATGTTAACATGGTACAATTTATTCTCCTGCCTCCTGCCTAGCAGTTCCACCATGTAGTTATCATCACTTACATTTCTTTCCACCTTGTACGCTCCCTCCCATGCTGCATGCAGCTTGTTGTTTCTGACTGGAATGCGAACCATTACCTGCTGCCCTACAGCATACTCTCTAGCTCGAGTATTCCTGTCATACCAGACATTTTTCTGTTGTTGGGCTTCTGCCAAGTTCTCCTGGGCCAAGCCCATGAGTTCCCTGAGCCTTTCCCTCGGGTTTAGGACATATGCCACAACAGATTCCTTGTGGGATTCACACTCACCTTCCCACTCATCACAAATTAAGTCTAGAGATCCTCTCACCCTATGCCCATACAACAACCCAAAGGTTGAAATACCTGTGAATTCCTGTGGAACCTCAATGTAAGCAAACAACAGATGGGGCAAATATTTGTCCCACTCCCTCTTAAACTGGTCTGCAAATGCCTGTAGCATGTACATGGGTGTAGAGTTTAACCTCTCAACAAGACTATTAGTCTGGGGATGGCCGGGGGTGGTCTTAAGGTGTTTCACCCCACAGTACTTCCACAGACAAGCCAGCAGGTCTGACATGAAATTGGCACCTCTGTCAATCAGTATTTCTTTTGGGAAACTTACACTGCTGAAAACCTCTAACAAAGCACTTGCCATCTTTTTCACCTGAATGGAGGACAAAGACACTATCTCAGGGTATCTTGCAGTATAATCTAGTACCAGTAGGATATACTTTTTCCCTGCAAACGTGGGGTACTCAGAGGCTCTACAATATCCATAGCTGCCTTCTGAAATGGCTCCTCAATCACAGGCAAAGGCATCAAAGGAGCTCTCACCCTGTCTGTCTCTTGCCTTACCTACCTTTTGGCACTGCTCATAGGTCCTGCAGTACCCTGCTACATCTCTGGAAATTCTAGGTCAATAGAAGTTCTCTGTAATATGTCTCTTTGTACATTTTATGCCCATATGACCTACAAATGGAATATCATGGGCTATGGCTAGAAGCACCAGAAGGTAGGCACTAGGCACTGCCAAATGCTGTATACTCTCACCTTCTAGCCCTCCCTCAGGAGTTCGATCTCTATACAGTAACTCCCTTCTGTCCCAGTATACAGATTCCCCTTCCCTTGAGAATCAGGTGCCATTACTAGCTACCTGTCTCAGGTCTTGCAATGTAGGGTCTGAGAGCTGAGCCTGTTGTAACTCTCTGTTAGTAACCCTCCCCATTTCCCCTTCCACAAGAAGTCTGGCATCTTCTGACAGTGGTGCCTCACTGTCAGCCTGGATACTACT